>NC_066619.1:83522448-83809804 GCF_025201925.1 Gopherus flavomarginatus
GCAGTTTGCCCAAAATGTCACACTAAAATAGCAGGGAAGATATCTTGTATGAGAGCATAGTAGTCAGCGATGAAAAAGAATATTTATCCAACTGGAAGTGGTCCCTGAAGGAGTTTCCCTGTATGGGCAAGAATGTACCCAACTTTTGGTCACTACTATTTGATTATGCAAGTGGGTTCCTCCTTAAGAAATATTTCCTGAATGTAGGTCTTGAGCTTGGAAATGCGAACAGACAAGTGGTTTCTTACCAAAATCAGTAGAGTATAAGCCTGTGGGAGGCTCCTGTCAAACAAATAATGCATATGAACCAGTCATGTCAGTACTCTGAAAAACAGAAATGGCTTTTGACCAAAGAAAACAGAGCCATGAAACGAAAACAAAATGCAAAACACATGAGAACATCAACGAGGATGAGAACATCAAAATTCACAGAAGGGAGAATACAGAAAGCAAGCTGGAGAGAGATTAAGGAGAGATCTCACTAGTGAAAGAGAGAGAAAAAATTACTGTGTTCCAAATGGTTCTTTAAACACTATTTTAACCATTAATAATATAAAAGTTGCTTAAACTAATGGCTACCATCTATAACGTAGCTAAAAGTTTAAGGTGTACTGAGTATCTGTGGAGCAAGGAGATACAAAAGGTAAAAGTGAAGAGAGCAGGTAGTTATGGCTATGGCCTGCATTTGGCCGCAATTCTGTTGCACTGAATATATTCAACATTAAGAAGAGAAAGGATAGAGTATTAACTTAGAATTTTGGAGAACTGGGTTCAATTCCCTGTTCTGCCCCAGGAACTCTCTGTGAGCTTGGGCTAGTCACTTAGGGCTAAATCCACAAAAGAGACTTGAATTTATCATTGCAACACCTAACTTTTTGGCACCTTGCTGCCCATTGTAGTCCACAGCCTTTGGGCAGGAGCTTAGGCTCCCTATGTGATCCATAGACAGAGTTAGGTGCCTAAGAAGGGGATTCACAAAAGCCAGCATGCTGAGCCAGGAGTTGCCTAAGCTAGCTACCAAGGAGGGAATTAGGTGTCACATAGAAGGCACCTCCCTCCACTTGAGATTCTCAGCCAAGAGCCCTCTGCTGAAGTTAGGTACCTAAGGCAGGTCAACCCTTTTTCACGTAGAATGGGAGAGGAAGAGATGGTAGTTGAATCCAGGTTTCCTGTCTCCCGTGAGTGCCCTAACCACTGGGCTATGTAGTATTTTGAGGCAGACTTTCTCAGTCTCTTCTGTTGAAAATGTTCCACTGTGTATAAAATAATTAAATAGTCCAAAGAGGGTCAGATTGGCTCTCTAGCCCAGTGGTTAGGAAGTGCCTGGAAGTGAGAGAATTAGGTTTCAATCCCTGCAGAACTGTAAAGTGCAGAATATGTAGAGTCCATTTGCTGGATGAGTGATTGCTAAGTAACTCAGGCTACCTGAGTGTCTGCCTGCCCACCTGTTGGCTGACAACAACTGGAAATACAGAACTGGTTCCAGCACACATCTCTTGAAAGAAGAGGAAGTCAAATACATAAACAGTATTTTCACCTAAGATGACAGTCACACAGGGCCTACTGGCTCACAAGGCTCTAATCTCATTCAGTTGGTAGGCAGACCTTCTCTAGGCAAAGTCATTATGACTAAGGGAGGTTTTTTCCACAGGAAAAAGTGCATCTTTCTTCTCTATTGTGTTTGTGCTGGCTCTCTTCCTCTGCCTTCTAACTGACGGCACAACATTTTCTCCCAGCACCTTCTCCAGGAGCATGATTCTGCTTCTCCAATACAGGCTGCAACAATTTTCCTTCCTTATTTCTAATCTACTGCCTTCAATATGTAGGTAATATTACTCTGAAATGCTGTTGCATCCAACCTGGCTAGTGTAGTTGATCTTTTCCCAGAGACTGGCTGATTGGAGATTGGATCGGAACTAGCAGACTGAGACTGAGGTAATGTTGGTTTGTCGGGAAAAAAACCAGAGGACGTGGCACAAGTTATAGTAGCTCTGTCAACAGAGGAAATTTGCTTACCTTTTGTTTCTTAGTCTGGAGGTCCCAAAGAATCTTCAGATAATCTGCCCTTATTATTGGAGTGAAACTGCTGCAACTGTAGTCTGCAGAAGAGAAGCCCTGGGGAAACAAATGGCATTAAAAGCATCACATCCTCAAGGCATGTGCCTTTCCCAAGCACAATTAGCCTGAAGGTCTGCACATCCGCTAAAATTGAATATGAAGATAAGGTTCCTGTCTTCCTAGGAGGAACAGATTTTTCAGGTGTGCTCTCAGCTATAAACAGGGAATGCACCAGAAAATTAGGAGGAGGGCACGGAATCATTCCAAAAAGAGTGTGAAAAGTCTTATTCTCTCTTTTGCTGTAGTACTAGTCTCCTGGACTCAAAGAAGTTAGAAGTGTAAAAGGCTTTATCTAATCCTTCCTGCTGGTGAAGGAATATTCACTGCAATCCATTTTCTGGGGCTTTATGAGGTCTAGCTTTAAGCATCGCAAGCAAGTGGCTGCCTCCATTTTGTGGGGGATAGGGGAATATTCCACAGTCTAAAAGAACTCTCTGAACAGGCTCCCATTCATTTCAGTTGGACATGAATCAGAACTCAAGTGTTTTTCTTGACATTCAGCCTATATATTCCTGGTTTAAAATTCATCCTATCAGTCCCAGTTAGACCTTCTTGAACCACCCTGATATTCCCTTTCATCCTTTGAGTTTACACTCTCTGAATATTGATAAACATATTGAGCCATTTCAGTTGTGTTTGCTTAGGGTCGCAATTGGAAATTTGGAAGGCTTAGCCGCTTGGCTAAGCATAGTTTATTTCTCACTTCACATTTCATCCAGTATCATTTAAAAAAATATATTTTATCTTATTTATTTTATTATTTCAGTTGGTTACTTGCACTTCTGTTTTTTAGCTATTAGGAAAGTCCCATCATAAACTAGTTCTCTAAGTGATTGGTAAAATAACAAAGAGGTTTTCCTGATGATTTATTACTGATAAAATTTTCACCACAGAGTCAACGTGTTCTCACAGAGTTTGGCTTTTTATGAATCACCAGAAATCTTTCTTTTTTCTGAAATGGACCAAATGTTACTAGTGATTTAGATTGGATTTTTTTCCTGTTTTTTTCCAGTGGCAATTTATTTTTCTGCAATCCTTTCTTTCTTGACATGTAATTAAGGAGGTTGTGTGGTTAGAACAAAGTATTGAGACACACTCTGATTTACTGTATATTCGCAGCTCTGATTTATTGTATATTTCAACCATTGACTCACTGTATGACCTTGGACAGATGTCTCAATCAACCAAAGTAGAGAAATGGATTTAAAAAATTGAACTCTCTGAAAACCAGATGCTGCATCTGAACTGATCTTTATTGGATGCTTATATTATAAAACTAATGCCCTGTGCGTTCCCTTGTCTTTTTTTTTTTTTAGCCCTAGTCTCGTATGTTTGTTTATTACCAACTAATGATATTACAAATATATTTGTAATTTTTTTCTACTTGAAATGTTTGCAGCTTCAAAATGGTAAAGAAATAATTAGAAATGATAATGAAGGGAGCACCGCTGCACAGCCTTGGTAGACTCAATGCTAGTCTAGTGGAAGTGGAAGAGTGACAAACTGCTGTGGTCTGTGGTGTGTGATTCAGCTTCTGATGTACATTCTGCATATGTGATCCCTCTGAAAAAAATAGGTACTATATCCTTTTGAACCCCAGCCCAGGTTTTTACACTTGTAATCAGTAAATCCCTAATCCTACAAAGACTTACACATGTGCTTAACTTTACACACTATGAAGTGGACTGAGTTCAATGGGATAACTCACAAGGACTGGGCTTAAGGAAGGTGAACTTATTTAAAAAGTGAGCTTATTTAAGAACAAGAAGGAAGCAGATGCTACACAGACGTACTCAACATACTTGATTTTGTTTCTAGAAAGTGAATCAGGTCAGATGAAGAGCAAAGCAAATCAGAGTTGAAAGGGGCAAAAGCACCTTGTAGAAGTGAAGATCCTGCAGCAGCCTCTCCAGAGCCATGCAGTCAGAGCTCTGTAGGTCTGGGTGGTATAGGATTGGGGATCAGTTGCTCCCTGTAGCATACTTCCTGGGGAATCCAAGGTTTTTTTCACTCCAAACCAAATTTATTGGGATTAGGGGTGTAAGTGGGGGGACCCATTGCAGAATAACTCCTAACTACCTGTGGAAAAGTACTGGGAACAGATCCTCCCATAAATGTTTTTGAATATAGTATCGGAATTTGTCTTCTCTGTGCAGGAGATGTGGGTGGAGCACAGCAGCAACCTCTACACTTCCTAGGCGAGGGAGCAGTGTTTCCTGTAGCTCTCCCGTCTGAACTCTGCAATGCAAACCTTGTGAAGTTTCTTAAGTGCCCTTCCCTCCTCCCAGGAGTTTTACTTGGGCTTAGGATAGTGGTGTTAGTCCCCCATTAAATTGTCCTATTTCAGTTTCTCCTGCCTTTTAATAGTTGTAAAGTATTCAACTATATAAATATTTTTATGGAAAGTATTCATAACAATATACATCCTACACTGTGCATGTAGGTGAGCTGTGGTAGCTGAGTCCCACACCCAATTGGAGTTGGGTTTTTTCTAGAGGGTCTCTAAGGTTCTGGGCCCGAGTGCCTGTATCATGTTGGCCCACAGCAAACTGTAAGTTGGATCTAGGAAACATAGAAAGTAGTGCAGAAAAGTGTCCTTTATTGTGGTGCTTTGTTTTAATTTCTTTTTTCCTTCTGCCCTGGTCCTCTTCAAATTTTTGTCAGTTGCTTTTTAAACTCTGAAATAAAAGGAAAAGGGGGTGAAATCCCCTCTGTTTCAATATCCAGAGGAAGAAATTGATTGTGGCCTCTGAAACATAGTACATAATGTTACAACACAAGAGCAGTACACAATATTGTTTTGAGCTATGTTGAGGGCATGACATCCTTTTAAAATAAATATTCGGATTGGAGCTGCTCTTTCTGCTGCTTAATGATGTGAAAGTCAGTCAGCAATTGCCTGCCCTGTTTGGCAGACAAATGCCAATTTAGACATATATCTCAGGCAGTTCTCTGAAAATGTAGCCCTAACTCTGTCCTTCATTAGCATATCTGAAAAAGGAGAAAAAAAGATTGATGCTGTATGACACTTCTTCCACGGACCTGGAGGAAGAGTACGTTGTAGTGTGCTCAATGCAAAACAGCCTTAACTATGCATAGAGCACATTCTTTTTATTTGCAACATGCAAATCATAATTTTATTTTCTGTGATCACTAAAATGAGAAATGCTAAAACTGCTGCTTGCCCTGTCGTTGCCCTGAATTTCACATTGAGGAAGAAGTGGAGAGCTGCATAGAAATACACGTTTGTAACCCTGCAGATATAGTCCTCTCCCATACCACCTCTTCCCCTCTCTGGCAGAACAGTTAGAAGGTATTATTTTAAGGAGGAAAATCTTACCTGCTGTAGTAACTCATTATGATGCTTCATGAAAGTTCTAGCTGTGAAATATACATGGAAAATTTTTTGAAAAGTCTTCATTTATTTAACTTGCAATTTATTCCAGCCAAACCATTATAATATGCATGCGTCTATAGCTGTGCCCCACATAATCTTTTAGGTTGGTTTATTTTTGTCTCTCTGTAATTCATGTGTGAATTTCCCTTCCTGTTTTGGGTCCTGATCCAGCCAACACATAAGTTCATGTGTAACTTAAATCAGTATGACTAAATACTTTAATAAAATGCTTATAGGACTGAGGGCTTGTTTTGTAACTAGAGCATGTTTTGCCAGTGAAATGAAAGACTTACAGGCAAATGCTGCATGCCTTATGCACAGTAGTCCCATTGAATTCACATGTGTGAGTGAGGCAAGCAGTAAGTGGCCCTGAGTTACAGATCCATAGTTGTTTGAGTTTGCCAAACAGTTCTTGCACTGTAATACTCAGAGTAAGTAGTAGGCTAGAATACTGAAATCAATAGCTGGGATTTGTAAGAACTCGTTTAATTTATGGAGCCATTTTAAATGATCACCCTAGAGGAAATTTATGTTTTCCTCACAATAATTGATTTTTTTTAAAGAAAACAGCTTCATAATTTATTTCTTGTGTTTTATCTCTACTGCCTTACAGTGTGATTCTTACAGAGGCATATGTGATACAGTTGGCTCAGAAATTAATGGATATATTGACTGGCAGTGGTATTAACTCCTGCACAATGCAATTAGTAAGCTCAGCAGTGAACAGCATCAAGAAAGCCTTGAGTTGCCTTCAGACCATCTAACCTGTGTTAGTTCGTGGTATTATGGAGGCCAATCAACAAAAATATAAAGGAAATTCAAAATAAAGGTGCATGCACTGGCTCTCACTGCTAAGCCTGTACTTTTTCTATGTACATCAGTGTATGTTCCAAAAGCAAAGTCATGCGCCCCTTTGAATTTTGTGGCTTTTGTTGGCTTGTCATAACCTTTACAATATATAAAATATATTGTACTTTTGGATGTATAATTAATCTACAAGATGCAAAATTAACATGAGAGAAGATTAATATTTGTGAAGATTTGTTTGCACAAGAAGTTTGGTGTAATAAAACATCCATCCATCTATGTGTTTGTACATGTCCTTAGATAACAATGTGATACCATAGGTGTCTTAGTTATACTGTGGTAGTTAGTCGCTAAACATTTGTTACATATTAAAATGTATCTTTCCTGAAAGGAAAAGCAATTCTCCATCTGCTCTTTAATTTATTTGATGTCTTCTAATATGGAGTATTATTATGTATTTTGTCCTCCTTGATTAAATAAGTGAATTTTGCAGCTGGCTCTGAAGATGGTACGGATAGATCTCTTGTCCACTTCTCAGAGGGTCTGCCCTTCCTCGGTGAACTTCTGGCCCAATCAAAGTCAATCACTTACTGCAATGCATCAGGATTTCACCCTGGGATTCTGTTCAACAGCTATGCCACTTGAACATAGCAGCTGTAGAGGAGCACAGATGGAAAGATGGACCTTAAAGTAGCCTAGGCCTGTCCTGCTAAGGATTTTGTAGATCAGTTCCAGATCATCTAAATGGAATCAGCAGTGAACAAGGAACCACTGCTGGTTTCAGATCACCCAAGTACATTTTAAAGACAAAATGAGTTTTATCGATGTTTCTCAGTACAGTGGTTGCCATTAAAAAAGTCAGTCATCACAGAGTACTAGCTGATTATGCAGTGCAGTTTTCCTCTATAGTTGCAAAAGGAAGTAACTAGGGGCTATCCCAAGGGAGTAAGGTGATGTAAGACACTAACTTCAATTGGTGCATTGTACTTTTACTTCCTGTATGCAGCGTGTAGCAGGTTCCACAGAGCTGCTATGTCCACCCCTCTCCCCCATAGCAAGGCAGGAGGTGGAAGGGATGAATACTTGATTCCACCCACAACACACCTGTTTGCATAGCTACATTTGTATAATGAGGAGCACACACTGACAGGTAAATACATTTGTTTCAGTTTACTCCTATCTCAGATGATCAGGAAAAGTGGAAGAAAGATTGTGATATCAAGTCAATTTCTGTCCCAAGTTATTCCAGAGACAGTACAACAATATAGTGCATCTTACTATGGTCATAACCCATCGTGATATAGACTTGTGTTAATTGTGTAGTATGTGTTGGCAAATGTTCCTTTTCAAACCCCCCCACCACCGCCACCACCCATTTCTGGGTTTTGCACTAATGCCAAATAGTCAAAGGAGTCAGTGTTCTACTTCAAATGCCAGTGTTTTTCAGAAGCAAAAACAATCAGTATGTGTTTATTTTAAGGATAGGTGCATGTCATAGTTGAAAAACCAGTTACATTGCTAAATGATTGAAGGATTTTATAAAATTCCAGCTGTATGGATTGAATGTGTTCATGCAAAGAAACTCTGTGCTTAGAAGGCTTAATAGCAGTCTTTTGAATTTAATTATCCAGTGATATGGCATTGTTCTTCTACATATACAGAACTGATTAATTTAGAACTTAGAGCAGTTCCGTACAAAACTTTTAAAGCCAAGATCTGCTGCATATATTCATCACTTAAAATTATGATTTAGGTGTGTGAGGTGCCAAACAGTATAAACAAGATATGACCCCTGTCCTGAAAAGCTAACAATTTAATTTTGAATGCGACGACAAAGTGGAGAATTGAGATGCTACAACAACACTGTTATATGGTTACTCAGCTAATGTACAATGTAAAGGAGTAAAGAGGGGCTTTTGTTTAATTAGGGGCTTGGGGAGGTTGCAACGTGTGTGTGTGTGTGTTTATTAATAAACATAAATAGCTATTTCAGGTGTCAAGGCAGAAAGGAGAGTAGGAAGTGGTCTTGCAAAGCAGCTCAGGAAGAGCATTCCATGCACTGAAGGTGATGTGGAAGAAAGTGTGGGGATGGCTATAGGAGAACCAGACTGACAGGATGATGAGGCTGGCATCACTAGAGTGTTGAGGGAGAGGTCCGGCAACATAAGAGACTAGGTGGGATGCATTGGCAGAGTAAATGCACGGCCCTGAAGCAAGCTTGGACTTAATGCAGTGAAGTAGGAAGAGCAGTGTACAGATTGACACAGTCAGATTGATGGATTAGTATGGATTAAATTTGGGCAACAGGAGTATCAGGGAAGCCAGTGCGAAGGAGATTTCAGTAACCAAGATAGCAGATAATGAGGGCCTGGATGAGCAGTTTATGTGGTTAGAAAAAAAAGTTGAGCCTTAAATTGTTATAAAGGAAGATGTAATAGGCAAATACCAATCAAATGAGATTTGTGATGTTATTGTTCCTTCATGCTCTGCTTTTAGCTGTGAGCAAGCATTCAGAATGAAAACTCACTGGTCATGTTAGTTCGTATATATTTTACTGTTTGTGACATAGGCCTGTTTTGAATAGAAAACAGGAAATTAATCTCTGATTGTGATATACTTCTTTTCACTCTGACCCTCCTTTGAAGTTCTTATATTCAAAACATTTTGTTTTTGCTGGAAGCACAAAATTATTTTCATAGTCATAATACTACCCCTCTCTTGGCAGGGGGAAAAAATTCTTGCGCACACACCTTTTTAAAACATACCAAGCCCAAACAGGAGCTATGCTATGCTATCACTTTGGGCTCCATTGTGAGCCTTCCTCCATGCTTGTGGGCTGGGGCCAGGATGTCCCTGCCCAGGCTGCCTGTATCTCCAATCCCTGAAGCGGGGATAGATCAACTGTTACAAGGCTGCCAATTTTCTTTACAATCAAGTGAGTGACGGGATTGAAGAGAGGTGGCTGGAACCTTGCTCTCAGTGCTTAATTTGGGCCAGGGTTTTCCAGGGCTGAACCTTGGCACTTCTAGGCTTGGCAGTTCATAACCCCAGCACCTCTGGGCTTGCCATGTCAGTTATGAAAGTAAAAGATTGCTTGAGCCCCAGCACCTAATTAATTGAGTCCTGGCACCTCTTTCATTACACATTAGGCACTACTTGCTCTCCCTTACATATGCTGGCCTACACATCCAAAATAGCACAGAGAGGGAAGTAATCTCTGCCAGCACAAGAGCTGGCACAGGTTCCTTCTGCCAGAGCAAAAGTGGAGAGGTCAGGAACCAGAGAGTACCTGTCTGGTTCCTGCCCTGCTCCTGAGGTAACACAGCTACACTTTGCCCCTTACTTGTGCTGTCTGTAAGGTTACAGCCAAGCCCTTTCTATTTTGCTGTTACAGCTAGGAACGTGTTCAGCATTAAAAAACTCATCACCAACAACACTGCAACCACACATGCCATGGTACACAGATACCATGATGAAGAGCATATTAGAAATTCAGGAGTTATACTGTATAACAACAACTTACATTGGACATAAGTAGATACGGTGGCTATAGGATTGCCAACCCTCCAGGACTGTCTTGGAGTCTCCAGGAATTAAAGATCAATATTTAATTAAAGATTATGTCATGATGAAACCTCCAGGAATATGTCCAACCAAAATTGGCAGCCCTAGGTGGTTGAAGTAATATCTTTTATTGGACCAACTTTGGTGAGCGAAAGAAACAAGCTTTTGAACTAACAGAGCTCTTCTTCAAGCCTTGGAAAAGTACTAAGAGTGTCACTGCTAATTAGGATATGTCCATATGTACAGTGCTGCAGCTGTACCAATACAGCTGTACCGCTGCAACGCGTATAGTGAAGATGCTCTATGCCGACGGGAGGGAGATCTCAAATCAGCATAAAAAATCCACCTCCACGAGTGGCATAAACTATGTCAGCAGGAGAAGCTCTCCCACTGACACAGCGCTGTGCACATGAACACTTACGTCAGTGTAACTTACGTTGCTTACGGGGTGGAATAGTCACACCCTCCTGAGTGACATAAGTTTTGCTTGTCATGAGTAAATACAAGATTATTTAGCATAAGTAGCTAGGACTTATTGTTAGGGACCATTCAAAGTGAAACAGCCCATTAACACCCCTATAGTCATAGGACAAAAAAGGGGTTAGTGGTCTACAGATTTGTAATAAAGACACTGGATTTGTGGCTTATTAAGACCATGGTTTTTATTGTCTAGCAAAGTTACAAATTTAAGCTCCTAGGCTTGTCTTTTGAAAGCATTGTGCCAATTTCCTTTTAGGATGAGGACTGACCAGTCAGATTGGAATGATAGCTTTTTGAACAGTGTTCACCAAAAGGTGATATGGTGAACAATACTGCACATAGCTGTAATTCACCAGAATAGACTCCAAAATCAAAGTCAGGCTGTGACAGTTGGCATCCAGAATGATGTAGATATGAGTGGTCAGTGCCTGCTCATGCCTGGTCACAAGAAAACATGTAAAAGGGAGCTAGAGGAAGAAAAACTGAGGTTTTCTTCATGAAGTTTCCTCAAAGTGTCCCCTTAGAAGGAGGGCTTTCCTTCCACATGGAAAAATCGGGATTAGCCCTGAAATCCCCACAGGAGATCTGCCAGAGGGACAGAGTCATCTGGAGGCACGCATATAAATTAAAAAAACTCACATTTTTGTATTTTCTTGGTTATGGAACTATGTTCGTCTTGTCACATTAGCTAGCGCTTCCACAATCAGTCATTCTACACTGTATATTACAGCGAAACAGTCACATTTCTAGGCTTAATATTTGGAGTGGCAAACGAGGGTAGTGAAGAATGTGCATTGAGGGACAGCACACTGCTTTAATCTTTCTGTAACCCACAGCAGAAATTTTAATAGAAATCATTCACTGAAGCTGGTGCGATTTTATGCATTGCAGGAACTGCAATACCCCAGTGTATTATCATATACACATGCAGCATATGTGTGCTTTAAAATACATACTTTATTTTACACAGAAAATATTGTAGCAATATCATCCTACACACACTACAACAAACAAGGAAAATACTCTAACAATGCACCAGAATAGGGCAGCACAGGGTAGCAATTATGTGAACAATTTCAGTGTTGTGAGCTTATTAAAGAAAAATGCTTTCATGCCAGAAGATGTATTGTTTGATGTTGTGTTTGTCTAAAACTTAAAAATAAAAAGCCACTATGACGTGTTTGCATTTAAATTGTTCTATTATAAGACACCCTGAAACTTGCAGTGATACTATGAATAATATGCCTAAATTATGTGGTATATTTAGCATATATTTTATCTTTGAGTCTCTTTTAACTTGTCTGGCAGAGCCTAGAAATTCTGATCATAAGGGCTAGACCATGGAGTTACCATAAACCCTGATTAAGAGGCATTGCCCAATTGCGCTACCCCAGAAGCAGATCAGCAACTCAATTGCAGTCCAGAGTGTCACATTTCAGTCTCCTGTTCCAAGGCAGAGGTAATCAGTGCTAGCCTTTACTTCAGCTGTTCTGGCTAGTGCATTTGGGTGGGGGTGGGGGTGGGGGGACAAGGTGCGGATAAGAGCCACTTCAAAGTTCTTCCCACTCACTTATGGTAGGGGGAAGGGAGCAGAGATGACTCCTTCTCCTGTATAATCACAGTGCTGGTAATAAGTACAGGGAATAAGGGAGCACCCATAGGCATAGTTTAAATTCTATATTTGGGGGGGGGCAGGGCCCCCAGCAAGCAGCCACTGCTCTCCAGTTGCCTAGCTCTGGCTGCTCTCCTGGGCTTTCATGTTGTGTGTAGTTCAGGAAGACTATTTTTTTTTTAATCCTGCTCCCGTCCTGCCAGCAATACCTGCTCCCACTTTGTTTCTTTAATTTTTATCCTGCTCCTGCTATTATGGCAGCCGGTCCTGCAGGATCCATAGGATCCCAGTCCCGCTGCTGGGCTGTACCTCACATTAGGAATCACGGATGCATATGTAATACTGACAGACCCCAGTAGTCAGGATCAAACCTGGGACCTTTGTAGTCAAGGGTGGCTCTATGTATTTTGCTGCCCCAAACACGGCAGTCAGGCAGCTTTCAGTGGCTTACCTGCAGGAGGTCCCATGGTCCCATGCCTTTGGCGTACCCACTGCCGAATTACTTCCAAAGCCGCAGAACCGGTGGACCTCCCACAGGCATGCCGCCGAAGGCAGCCTAATTGCCGCCCTCACGGCGACCAGCAGGCCACCTGCCACCGCTTGCCGCCCCAGGCACACGCTTGGAGCGCTAGTGCCTGGAGCTGCTGCTGTTTGTAGCTAAATGCATGAGCTTCTACTGCATGAGCTAAAAGCCCTATGGCTCGTAGCTAAGGCTGTAGAGCATTCATCTCTAAGTGGTCTCGATGCCAGTAGAGGGGACAGAACACCACACCCAGGAGGTGTGGGGGTTACATGCAGAAAAGATTTTTTAAAATCTGAATTGTAAACTACTGAAAAAAAATGTATGCAGTTTGGAAGGGCAACACCCCTAACATGCCCCCCACTGTACACCCCTGGGGACACCACACATCCCCAATTGCAAGGTGAGTACCATGAGTTGTGATTTAGCCCAAAGAGACAGTAGCAGGTCAAATGTGTCAGAGATAAGTTCTTACAAACCCAAGATCATTAGAAATTCCACTGGCGTCTAGTGCAGGCATAGAAGTGAGTGGTGCTGGCTGGGCAAAGGGTGTGACCAGGGCACAGGCTGATTCAGCAGCTTCTACTGGCCAGGCTCCCACAGAGCCTCAACAAAATGTAGAGCTGCTTCCTCCTCCTCTGGTGGAACAACAGAGCAGCTGGCAAAAACACTTGTCCTCATTCAGCATGAATCCCTGCTTTGGGATGCAGAGGTCTAGGCTGCTGCAGGGAGATGTAATGTACACTTATTTCTGCTCCATCTTGAGTGAATATAGTCTGGTTCTTATTCATTTAACTGAATCTTCTCTTATTCTTGTACTTAGCCAAAGCCTCAGGCATTGGCAGCATGATCTTCCAGAGAACACTGATGTCAATGGTAATCTTTGGAATTGAGATAATCTGCTCACTGGTGCACCCTAGAAATTTGCAGCTGCATTGGTGCCGCTACAGTGGTAGCTAAATCTCAAGGGCTCAAGTAAAATAAGCAGAAATTTAAATAAAAACACTTTCCCTCCTATAAGGACTTCCTAGCCCCTAGATCAGTATGAGCATGGATCCACTGACCATCCTAATATTCCCCACAGTCAGTGCCAGCCTATTTGAAACTGGCATGGAGCCTACCTCTGTGGTGCAGAAGTCCCCCTGCTTGACCTTTCTGCCTGCATGTCCCCACAGGGTGCTGCTATGAGGGCATCTGTGGTGCAGGTCATACATAACGAGGTGAGTTTTAGCCAACAAAGATGGTCCTTTTTATGTCTCTGTTACAGTATAAACCTGTCTCCTAAAAACTAAGTTTGTAAAAAAAATTAATTCTGAATATTTTTAGCTGTTCTATGTGCTTAAAACTCTTGGAAAGAAGGGATTTTCATGAGCATATAAAACCTGTAGTCTGAGGATCTGTCAGAAGTAAAATGAGTCATAATCAATATTATCAGGAAGGCAGACTTGATGCAAGGAAGTGTGTGGGCAAAGGAGTGAAATACACTTGTCAAGACCTAAATCTGAAGAGAGACACTTCCAAAATTAGGTATATTAATAAAATGGAATTTGAATAAATAAAGTTAAAATGTGTCTGGTTATGGCTGATTGATATTTTCCTTATTAGTGTGACCATAACCAATGCTTCCTCTCAGGCGTGCTGGAACAGTTTGTATTGTGGAGGTGCTGAGACCCATTGAACCAAACTGTAAACCCTGTATGTGATGGAAACCGCTTCAAGCCAGAGGAGGCAGCAGCACCCCTACTTCCAGCACCTATGCCCTTCTCCTTCCCTTGCATGCCCCCCCCAAAAAAAAACCAGAAAAAAATCCCAACTTGTTTGCTGAAACGTTTCCAAATTCAGAGCAACGATGGCTAGAAAACTAGGTGACGTACATGCAAGAGACAAAGGTGACATGCACAGTGGTTTCCTGAGATCTTAGTTGTGGCAGAGCTCGATCATGCAAGCTGCCTGCCTCTTGCAAAACAATCTCTGTTGCAATATTGGAGCTTCCCTACCCCTAACAGATACACAGAAATCACTGTAGGAACGACTGACTAATAAGATCAATATGAAAGAAGTGAATACACAGCAAAACCAGTGCTTACCAGTCCTTATCTAGATTGCTGAGCGTGGAGCGGAGTGGGTCTGTGCTAAAAATAACATTGGAATGAGAGTTATTTTAAATAAGCCGCCTATTCAATTCATTTTAAACTTTTCAAAATGTCTTTAATTTCCCAATTGCAGTAGCCCTGAACACAGCCCTTACAGTTTTGCGACATCCCCTCATTTTTTCCTGTTTTGCACCGATTTTCCTGTATACACGCAAGTAGTACCATTGGGTTTAATGGGAATAATGTTCCCATAGCATAAATTTATGCATGTATAAGTATTTGGAAATTTCAAAACGTGCTGTTGGTGGGGAAATAATGATCAGCTCTATAGGAGCTAACAAAAACAAAGTTAATTTTTTGGCAATTTTTTTTAACCAAACTAGAATTTTTGATAAACAATTGTCAAAAAATTAAAACTAGAAAAATTTCAGCTGGCTTTATTGATGACTGCAAAAGACTCCACTGAGCTCAACTGCAAAATAAGCTGATCAACCAGAGAAGTAGATGAACCTTTAATTCCTCATTAGTGTAGTAAGGCTGGTCCTGTTTCTACAGAAATAGATATGGGGCTAGAAGGCCAGGAGGAGAAGGATGCAGGTGGAGAGTCTGGAAGAACAGAAGGTTATATGGAAAACCCAGAGAGTGACAAGTGCCTGCATTCACTTCTCAGCTTTATTCCCTACACCTCAAATACACACCAATTTCCATAAGTCTGTTGTGCCTTCCCCTACCCCCAAAAAACTTCCACAGTGACCTTCCTTAGATCTGCATTAAACTCACTTTCAAGCTCTACCTACAGGAACAGGACTAAGTGGTGACACAAACTACAATGACATTGAGCAGAAAAATCCAGATTAAATCCCTGGTAAAGTTTGTGCTGAGCATCTATTTCAGGATAGTCTCCTGCCACCCATCAGTGTGTTATCTGACATTTAGTGACTAAATTACCTACAGCTGACCAATGCCTTGTGCCTGGCCTTCTGTGAACACAAGAACCTAAAATGAAGCAGCAGCAGTAGCAGTCCTTTCTATTACCCCTGGTTCTTACATATTACTGACACCTGACATTTACATAGCACCTTTCCTCAATGAATCTCAAAGCTTTTCCCTTCCTCAGTAATGTTTTATGAAGACCCGTGATCCTCATTTAACAGATGGGGAAACAGACACAGAAGTTTAGTGGCTTGCCCAAAATCATACACCAAGTCAATGGTAGAGTTGGGAATAAACCCCAGGAGTCCTAACTCTCAAATCCTTGCTCTGTCAGGTAATGCTGTCTCCCTGTAACAACTTTTATTATTCATATTTGTCCTTTGTTACAATGGCAAATTATATTTAGTAATTCCACGATGAGAATAAAGCAAAATAATGAGGAAAATACAGCAGTGTATATATCACTAAGAGAAACAAAAAGTTAGGAAAGTTTTAGTATGTACAGAATTAGCTCTGACTTCTCCAAGCCAACTTTGCTAAGTCAGCAATTGGCATGAACCACCAGCCACTGCGTTCCCAGATATGGGTTTAGTTACCCCTGGGCTGTCTTTCATGCATTCATGCTTTTAAACCATGTAAACTATAACTTCCTGAAAATAAAAATAGCTTTGTTAAACTTAGACTTTCATTAAACTATTTCAGATTACATGTGGTGGGAAAAATATGTGCTTTTACATAAAAGTTTCTGGTTAGCAACAAGACATTTTAAAGACTTAAAACATACACAGAGGGCTTGATTCTCCTCTCACTATCCCCAGTGAAACTCTCTTGATGATGATTGAGTTAATAGTAGTTTACACTGGTGGAGATGAGAGGAAAATGAAGCCCAAACTTTTCAGTTATAATACAATGAAAACTTACACATCTCTATTTGAGATATTACTTTTATCACCCAGATCCATTAAAATATTTTAAGGCAACATCAGCATTTTGGGACAGTTGGGGTGGTATGTTCACTAAGGCCCCGGTCCTGCAGACATTTGCACACACTTAACTTTAGGGTCACTGAGTAGTCCCAATGAAATCAACAGAACTGCTCACAGTACATAAAGATAAGCAAGTGTGCATGGTTGGGGCCTAAAGGTTTGGTCACTCCGACTTTGGCAAAACTCATCCAGAAAAAAGAAAACAATTCTTCCAAGAGATCTGTATTCTGGTAATGGTCAGTTTGTGCTTTTCAATCACAATGAAGAAAAATAAAGTTAATCAAGGTGATGATTATTTGCACATGATGGCTGTAGGTAGCCGGTGCTTATTCCAAGTGGACAATTTGTTTCTTAACAAATTGGGTCCTGTGTGTTTCACTGTGGGGCACAAAGGGATGAAAAAAATAGTAAAAAGGAGTAGGAAAGACCCAGAAGCATCAGAAGAGGCTGATAGCAAAAGAAAATGCAGCCAAAGGTTAGATTTTCATGTGCTTGGCATGTCTCTGGATCAGGACTTGTGCTGCAAACATTTATGCAGCATGCACATGAGTAACTTTTCAATGAGACTAGTTATCCATGTATTCAGTAGGGCTACTCTCATGTGTATAGTTAAGTGCATAGGTGTTTGTGGAATTCATGTTGCATTCATGTCTCTATAGAACTTAATTTTAATCAGTGTTTTTTCAGGAAAAAGGGAAGATGAAAAAAGACAAAATGGAAAGAGCCACTGTCCTAAAGAGCTTCGATAAGCAGCCTGATATACCAATATATTGAGTTGTCACACAGGGTTACTGTAGGTGAAAAATATTGGCTGGTTCATGGGAAAATGTTTGGAGTGCATTTTGTCCGGTACTAGCTATGTTTCAAGCCAGTTAGAGAATGTGGTTTTCATTCTCTTTTTGTGATAAAGGGGCCCTTTACATGTTCAAAGAATGGGCATTCATTCTGTTCAGCCCAATCAAGAGGGGACCCTTTCCGTGCTGGAGCAATGTGTTGAAGAAAGATTCCCTTCCATACTGTTGGCTACCTTTTCTGCCCCAACAGTCTCCTTTTCTCCCACCTTTCCTGCAATATTACGAGTAGCCTAATTCCATGCAAAGGTAGCACTGCAGTTTGGAGAGAAATAGAACCCTTTGTGATTGCAAAATCATTACATAGTTGGTGGCTGGGAGCAGAGGATAGTGAGGAGGTGGTATAGTGACAGCATGTAGTAAAGGGTGCTCCATGCTGGAGAACCTCTTCCATAGCACTTCTAGCTGCTGCCAGGCTGAGAAGAAAAAATTATAAGGTCACACACCATATTCTGCAGTATATATTTTCCTTTGGTCATAGAAGCACGAAATGAAAGCGAGTCAGATTTGGGAAATAAATGCCTTGAAGTATTAGCAGCTTGTGGCCATATGGAGACTGCAAAATATCAGAGGGGTAGCCGTGTTAGTCTTTATTCATGAAAACAATGAGGAGTCCAGTGGCATCTTAAAGACTAACAGATTTATTTGGGCATAAGCTTTCATGGGTAAAAAACCCACTTCTTCAGATGCATGGAGTGAAAATTATAGATACAGGCATAAATATACTGGCACATGAAGAGAAGGGAGTTACTTCACAAGTGAGCCAGTCACTAAACTTCTGTGTCTGTTTCCCCATCTGTTAAATGAGAATCAGGGGTCTAGCCCCTTGTACTGCTCATGTTGCCATGGTTACACTCAATTTTAAGTGTGCTAGCTTGATCAGAGCTAGTGCAGGTGTGCCTTCTCAAAATGGAAATTACACCTCATGCTCAAAGTGTAGACGTACCTTTACATGAGCATGTTCAAAGTTAGATGACAATGTTTAGCACCTAAATCCTTCTTAGGTGACATGGATACTGTAATACAGTGTGCAAGTGTTTTAAAGGCCATTGAAGGGGACTGAGAGGTCATGCACACCAGCCTGCTTTTGCCCCAAGGAGAGGGGCTCACCAAACCAAATCCATAGCTGGGCCTTGGTGCATTAATTCCTAGCCAGGGTTCAGAAGCTGCTCAGGGAGGTATTTATTGCTGTGAACTAATTAGGGCAGCTGAGTCTATTTAGGTTCAACATTTTAAAGATAAGTGGGTTACTCCCAGAGAAGGCAGACAGAAGCTAAGGCAGAAAGCTCTGGGAAGACTTGAGTGTGGGAGATTTTTGTTTATTCTTTTGAGTTTCTTGCATGTAGACTGAATGGAATGAGTGCAGTCAGAGGCATTCTGCCAAGTTAGTATCAATTTGGGTTATACCAGAACCTCTAGCAATAAAATCCAATCTCAAGAGTGGAATTTGTGTTCTGATTGGTGATTTAGAACCATCAGGAAATGCACACAGATAATTGATGGACCTTTGTGATCTCATCACTGAACCTTCATCCTCCCTCAGTATTGTTTCTTACACTTGCTTGTTGTATCTTGGGTTCAAATTTGACTGTAAGTTCCTTAGGGCAGGGACTCTGGATACAGATCTGTTATAAACAGATAAGTAAGAGTTAATAGAACAGAAGTACTTTATATCTCTTTTGTTAAAGGGTTAACAAAATTGGTGAGCCTGGCTGTTACCTGACCAGAGGACCAATCAGAGGACAGGATACTTTTAAATCTTGAGGGAGGGAAGTTTTGTGTGTGCTGTTAGTTTTTGGTTGTTGTTCACTCTGGGGGCTCAGAGGGACCAGACATGCAACCAGGTTTCTCTCCAATCTCTCTGATACAGGCTCTTATAAGTTCAAAATAGTGAGTACTAGGTAGATAAGGCAAGTTAGGCTTATGTTTGTTTTCTTTATTTGCAAATGTGTATTTGGCTGGGAGGAGTTCAAATGTGTGTTTAGCAGGGAGGATTTTAATTTGTACGTGTATACTTAGGCTGGGAGATTATTCCCAGTGTCTATAGCTGAAAGACCCTGTAACATATTCCATCTTAAATTTACAAAGATAATTTTTACTGTTTTTCCTTCTTTAACTAAAAGCTTTTCTTGTTTAAGAACCTGATTGTTTTTTTATTCTGGTGAGACCCCAGGGGACTGGGTCTGGATCCACCAGAGAATTGGTAGGGAGAAAGGAGGGAAGGGGGAGAGAGAGGTTAATTTTCTCTCTGTGTTAGGATTACTTTCTCTCTCAGGTAGAGTCTGGGAGGGGGAGAGAGAAGGAGGGGGGAAAGTGAATTTTCCTTTCTGTTTTAAGATTCAAGGAGTTTGAATCACAGTGATCTTACAGGGAGGGGAAGCCTGGGAGAGGCAACGGTGAGGGAAAGGGTTTACTTTCCTTGTGTTAAGATCCAGAGGGACTGGGTCTTGGGGGTCCCTGGGCAAGGTTTTGGGGGGACCAGAGTGTACCAGGCACTGGAATTCCTGGTTGGTGGCAGCGCTACAAGTACTAAGCTGGTAATTGAGCTTAGAGGAATTCATGCTGGTACCCCATCTTTTGGACGCTAAGGTTCAGAGTAGGGATTTATACCATGACAAGTGGATACCATGGAGTGTTTTGTTTAGGTTAAACACAACACAATGGGCTCTGAAGCTGATCCTTTGGGGTGGGGGAGTGTTGGTGTTAGCACAATGAAAATATTAAATAATAAACCTGAGAATCCAGTAAACTTTCTCTTTCATTTTATCTGGTCTTGCTCCTGATTTTCACAGGAGCTGAGTACAATCAACTCCTGTTCAGGTCAATGGAGTTAAAGATGCTCAGGGGCATGTAAGATCTTGTCTCAATACCTCATCATTCTGAAAATGGACATCACTGTACATGTGCTAAGCAATGGAAAAGGAAAGTTATTGATGATTAGAGTCAAGATGTATTTCATGTATTCCTCTGTCTTCTCATAAGTTCAGAGAACATGGAAAAAAATGAAATTTTGTTGTACTGAGTATACAAAACCATTGGCCAAATGCATTCCTTGTGTAAGTTAATTGGCTACAATAGCATTACACCCAAATATCAATTTATCCCCATAACAAAACAGCACTTAGGTTTAATATAAACTTTATTTTAAAAAAACCAAAACCTCTGAATACCCCAGGAGAACAATGGGTATACTTATTATATCTACTAGAACATATAGACGTCTATGTACTGCTACTGTAGATTCCATTCTTTGAACTTGTAAAAAGTTGTGTATTCAGGAGTGGAGTAGTTTTTTATTAGATGGGTGAATTTCTAACAACAGTACAGGTGGGCTAGCCAGTCTCTGACCCAGGAAAATACTTAACAGCATAAAACCTGCAACAAATTTGCATTGGTTGGGATCTTACCAACATTAGGATGCAGCACACAGTGACCTCATCAATAATACATGAAAAAATACAAACCATGATTGATGCTGATAGAGAAATATTATATCTGAAACAAAGCAGAGGCACTTCCTGGTTCAGAAATATTTAAAATTTTGATTTTTTTATTCTACAATACAACCGTCTGATTCAGAGAGGTGGTTTGTTTGGAGGTTTGGGGGGTTTCTTGCAACTTTTAGGGCTTTGGTTGTTTCTGTTTTTTTAAAAAAACTCTCATTTGAAGGAAGTAGAAGTAACTTGTATAGGAGAACAGAAAAATATTTGACTGACGTGTTCCAACCATAAATTGCCTGGGTATAATAAAGAGACCTTAAGCCCCATGTCATTTTACTAATGCTTTGAACATTCCTTATTCTTCTTTTGTCCAAGGCAGGTATATCATCTCCCATTATATATCTTCTGAAGCTAACATAGCTCTTGCCACCATTGAAGTCACTGGGAGTTTAACTGATTTCAGTGAGCACAGAAACAGGCATGTGGGATGCATCATTATGTTTTTGTTAGAATGTGGTGTCATAAATACAACCTACACTGCAGGAGAGTAGATGTTTAGGGAGCTTCTCTTTCTAGAAAGATTCTAGGTTTATTTCAGATGTAAAATGGATTAGTGAGGAAACCTGAAAGATCAAGTCAAAATTTCAGCATTAGCCATAGTGGATTATAACACAGTTTGGTTAAAGCCCTGTAGACGTATGTCCAGTTGCCGACAGTTTACCTGGGCAATATAAATGAGGCCTAAGCATTATATAAATTATTTTACCAAATCAAGCTATAGATTTGGGCAGTATCTACAATGAGATTTTTTTTTGTCAAAAATTTCACACCATTCTTTACAGCAGTGTAACTCTGCTGGTGGGAGTCCAAATGAAGACAAAGCTCCAATAGCCACTCAGAGTAGGTCTAGACAACACAGCATTAAGAATGCCAATAGCTGAAGGAGTTATCTGTGTTAGTGTTTCCATTTGCTATATGAACCTACACTAGTATTAGTAACTTGGGCATTTTTTAACCAAAAAAATACTCTTACATGTAGACAAAGGCTACGGGCTTAGTGGATTAAAACTGACTGCACTGGACATCTAAATTGTGTAGTATCTTTTTTAGGAACAGCCTGGTTTAAGCATAGTGGTGGCTAAAAGTTTGAAATGCCATGTAAGCAGGGCCTGTAACAGAGCAGCACCTTCCCAAGCACCACCCAGCCTCAGTTTCCCTTCTCAAGGGGCTCCTCAATAATTTACTGTCACAGTCCAACAGTAATTAAAACACTCCCCTCCTGGTGTCCAGTTTATTTAGTTCTTACACAGTAGTCCTTCGGGTCCCAAGCCCAGTTCTGTGTTTTTCTCCTTGAATTAGGAGCCCTCCCTTCCAGAGCTGGGTTCTCTGTCTCTCCTTGAGTTAGGAATTTGGCCTTTTAGATCTCAATCCCAGTTCAGGGTCTCTCTCCCCTTGAGTCAGAAGGCCCCAGCTCTCTTTCTCAAAGCTGAGTTCAGTTCCCTTGGGCATTCACCTGCAGATGCTTCCTCAAACTAACTATAGCTTCCTGGTCTTCTGTCCTATCTGGGCTTCCTAGTTGAAGTGTTACCAGGTTTTCTTTGATTTGCCCAGGGTCAGGAAGGAAGTTTATGGCAGATCTCAGAGTTCTCAGACCACAAGATTACCAGCCTAATACCATGAAAACACTATCCTTCCTTCCTTCCACACAACTCCCACTCAACCCATTGTCGGTATAGAGATGGGCAGGCCTAGGCCCATCCCTTCAACCAAGGAGTGAGGAACCCCAAAACCCAGGCCACAACTGAGTTTGGAGGCCAAAAAAGAGAAAAACAGAGATGAGAGTGGAAGTTACAGGGCCAAAACAAGGGAGCCAGAGGAGGACGCTGAGCAGAGAATCTCAGACAGCATTCAGTTTCTCCTTGAGTCCTCTTCCCTAGGGACTCTCCCAAGCATCTGTTCATTCCTTTGTTACCTCCCCAGGCCTACCTGAGTTAATCATATGCTCTCATTCTTAGGCACTTTAGGGAAGGTGAGCTGATCTTTTCATAGATGGGCTGACGCACCATTTTCCCTTAAAAGGACCAGCCACTCTGCGATAGGGCCTAAAGGTAGAAGTACAGAATACAGCCAGATAATAAAAAAAAAAACAGAGACATGTAAAAATAACCTTAAGAGCTGGACATCTGTAGAGCAGAATGCCATCGCAATCCCTCACAGTCTGATCCAAATCCCATGCATTTCAAATCCTTCCCTTCTACTTAATAATACAAGAAGATGTCATATATTGGCTTGTGTGTGTACTACTCCCCGCTGTTGCCACTTGGTGCACCAGCACACTAACAACCATGAAGTCCTTGCTCGATGACCATGGTTTTGTTACATAAGTAACCTGGTCTGATCCCTGTGAAGCAAGTGATGCGTAACTTGCTTCCACGTGTGTATTTGGGCCAACAAGACAAAAAAATATTGAAACCAAAATGGAAAAATCACTTGATGGACACAGAGCACTAAAGTACATACTGACTTTTTTTTTCAAAATTATATATCCTTATCGTCACAATATAGAGTCCTATTTGTGGATCACTATAAATTAATGCTCAGCTCCTGAATGTTTGCATACAAGCCCCTTTACATTTCCTAGAATATCTCCTCAAATATAACATGAGCTAGACTTTTTTTGCCCTGTTGGTCCTCACTGCAGTTCTCCATTCAGTTGCTATAATTCTTTGATTTATACACACTGTAAGCATTCTGTGACCCTGGGAATTTTTCAGTAAAGAAAACAAGATTATTAAGGAGGGATTATGGAATCATGGTTCTTTTTAGAATGTTAGAAAAGAAACAAAATGCATTACTTAGTATCAGTCTTGAACCTTTGTTAATATCTGTCTGCTAGTGCATATATATAGTTTTGTTTATGTGTCAGACCTATATTTAATATGCTTGGTTTATATTTGTTGCTAGTTCTGAAATAAACAATCAAAATATACTCTGGGATGATAAAGGACCTATTGTAATATACTGCTTTCTAATAAATGGTAGTAAGAGTAGGATTCAGTCCTGGAGCTGCTCTGCATGCAGAACTGCCATTGACTTCAATGGGAGCTCCATCCTGGAACAGCTCCTAGACTAGCCCATAATTTGGAGCCGAAATGACATTTATTGTCCATTTAAAGCTCAGACTGTTTTTAAGTTAGTGTCTGCCCACTTTTACCATGCTGTGCGTGCCTTTTTCTGCAAGTATTCCAGCTCCACTGAACTCTACTAGAAATTCCAATATTTGGGTTATCCAATCAGCGGAAGCTAAATGCCTCTATTTATGGGAAAAATCAAGCTCACATTCCTGTGATTTCTCACAGAACTTGTTTTGTGTGAGCCAATGTGGATGTTTTATTACCCTCTTTTAAAAACATTCTCTTTAAACATTCATATTGCGGTCTGTAGGTAGTGGCTGTGTAAAAGTGCAATGTTTTGAAACATTCCTGATTTTACTGACTGCCTGGGCAAGCCTCTTCTCCACATTCAAGGGATGTCTTTCTAGGCTAAGTTCAATTTTAGCTACCGCGTGTAAAAGAAAAGATATGACACGAAATAGGGAAAGCTCAAAGAAGGACAATAAAAAGTATTAATGAACTGAGGAGCTTTTTGTTTCAAGTGCAGTTCAAGGTACTGATTATAACCTATAAAGCCCTACCTAGTCTGGGTCCCAGATATCTGATATATCGTAGTCCCTGGTAGGGGTGGGCAAAAGGGGGGGCAAATCAGGGGCCCGGGCCCCCCAGTAATCAGCGGGGACACAGAACTCCAGTGCTGGGGCTAGAGCAGGGAAAGCGAGCTCCTTTGGCCCCTGTGGCCATGGCAGGGTCACAGAGCTCCTCCAGCCCTGGGGCTGCAGCAAGGCACAGAACGTGCCCCTCTAAAAGCAGACAAATTTCAATTCCTGTAAACACCCCTGGTTCCTGGAAGTAAATGGGACTCTTTCAGACTGTGTCCTATTACAAGAGTTACAATCCATCTTGTTGCTCTTGCTCTTAGTTCTTGAGTAGAATTCTCCAGGCCCAGCAGCAGGATATTCTCAGTGGAGGTTTAATGCCTTTGGAAATCTCCTCTTCTGGCAGTCCTCAGCAGGCCAAGTTTGAAAAGCTTCAGCATGAAATTTATCTGCTAAGTCATACTTTGAATGGACTGTTAAACCATTCCTGCAGCAGGCATTGTGAGGGATTTTAGTATAGGCCTGTTGTTTTAAGATGCTGTGTTAGTTCAGGTAGCAATGTTGTTATTTACACAATGATTTGTAAATGTAGGGAGAGCTCTAACTTCCTAGCACTGGTTAGTTTGGAAAGGAGAAAAAAGTTAAGACTCAGGGCTTGTCTACACTACAAAATTAAGTTGACTTTATTTAATTCTACCTTGAGCCCACGAATGAATTAAGCGTGGCCACACCATGCTCATTGTTTCGATGGAGTGCGTCCTAACCAGCAGTGCCTGCATCGATGCACAAAGCAGTGCATTATGGGTAGCTATCCCAAAGTGCAACTTGCCACAGTGTGTTTTGGGAAGTTTGTGCAATGCCTCATAGGTCCAAAACATTGTTGCAGGGGAGAATGAGAACATTGCATCAGCATCCCATGATGCACTGTGCTCCCTCCTTCACATGAACAGGAAACAACTCGGTGGTTTTCGCGCCTTAAAAGCACTGTGCGTATGCCATAACCCCAGAAGCCTGGAACCTGGTCAATTGTGCACTCTTGCTGTGAGCATTTCAAACACCTTGTGCCTTCTCCTGCAGTATTTCCAGAGCCGAAGTGGGGTCCACCACATGGAACATAGCGATGTTTTGCAAGCAGTCCTGCTGCAAGCCATAGAAAAAAACAATTCACAGTTGCTGCTGGCAGTCACAGAGCAGCTGCACTCTAAGTACCATTTCTGGTCCCGTGAAACAAGAAGTGACTGGTGGGACCACATCATTTTGTAGGTATGGGATGACAAGCAGTGGCTGCAGAACTTTTGAATGCGGAACGCCACCTTCCAGGAACTTTGTGCAGAGCTTTCCCCTGCCCTACAGTTCAACAACACAAAAATGAGATCTGCTCTGATAGTGGAGAAGCGAGTGGTGATTGCTATTTTGAAGCTTGCAATGGTAGACACTTACCTGTCAGTGGGGAGTCAATTTGCAGTAGGTAAATCAACGGTGGTACTGCTGTGCTCCAAGTGCGCATGCCATTGATCGACTTCTGCTACAAAGGGTAGTGAGTCTGGGAAGTGTGCAGGACATAGTGGATGGTTTTGCTGCGATGGGGTTCCCTAATTGCGGTGGGACCATAGATGGCATGCATATCCCCAGCTTGGCACCAGACCACCTTGCCAAAGAGTACTTAAACCAAAAGGGATACTTTTCAATGGAGTTGCAAGCGCTGGTGGATCACAGTGAGTATTTCACCAACATCAACGTAGGATGGTCGGGAAAGGTTCACTATGCGTGCATCTTTAGGAACTCAGGTCTGTTCAAAAAGCTGCAATCTGGAACTGTCTTTTCAGACCACAAAAGAACATTGGCGATGTTGAGATGCCTATAGTTATCCTGGGGGACCCAGCCTACCCCTTGCTCCCTTGGCTTATGAAGCCTTACACCGGCCCTCTGGACAGCAGTAAGGAACAGTTCAACTATAGGCTCAGTAAGTGCAGAACGGTGGTTGAATGTGCCTTTGGTCGTTCGAAAGGGCACTGGAGAAGTCTACTAACAAGGTTGGACCTTAGTGAGGAGAACATCCCCATGGTTATAGCTGTGTGCGATGTGCTCCATAATATCTGTGAGAAAAAGGGGGAAAGTTTACCGCAGGGGTGGGCAATTGAGAAAGATTGCATGGCAGTCATTTTTGAGCAGCCAGACACTAGGGCTATAAGAAGAGCACAGCAAGGGGTTCTGCATATCCGCAAGGCTTTGAAAAGCCATTTCAGTAAAAGTCACAGTAAAGTGAGCTGCTTGTCTGCATTGTGCTTTCCCAAACCTTCAATTGGCTTGTATCACTGTCCCTGTAAAGCCAACCCCCTGCTTCTACTCAATAAAGAACATTTATTTCTTGAATCCATTTACTTTATTTAACAAACGTAAGTAAAGAGGGAGAACAGAAATAAAAGGTAACCTTGGGAAAAAGGGGTTGAAAAGTTGGAACGGGAGAAACATTTTCAGCTGGGTAGCATAACATCACATTCCAGACCATCAAAGGTCTGTGAATGAGTGCCTGTGAATGAGTGCTTTGTACCCTCCCGTCCCTTAGTTAAGTGAAAGGGATAATGGACTTTTCACCCACACTTCCTGGAATGCTTTGGGGGACATTCTGCGCCAAGCGATGCTGGCTGGCTATCCATTGAGGTCCGCAGAGGGTCTTTACCCTTCTGCTTCTGTTCCTGCGGTTCAACCAGACGCCTCAACATGTCTTCTTGGTCCCTCATAATCCGAAGCGTCTCATCCTGTGCTGCACGCTCATGCTCATTGGAAGCTTTCCTGCTCTCCATGTCCATGTCTAACTTCTCGGCAGGGCCGGTGCAAGGATCTTTCGCGCCCTAGGTGAAACTTCCACCTTGCGCCCTCCCGCACCCTGCGCCCCTGCCCTGAGGCACTCCCCCCCTCCACCCTGAGGCACCCCCCTTGCGGCAGCTCCCCACCTCCTACCCTGAGGCACCCCCACCCCAGCTCACCCCTGCTCCATCTCCACCCCGAGCACTCCGTCACTGCTTCACTTCTCCTGCCTCCGAGGCTTGCGATGCCTAAGCTGATTGGCACTGCAAGCCTGGGATGCGGGAGAAGTGAAGCAGCTCACCCCTGCCCCGCCTCTTCCCTGAGCACACTGTCGCCACTTCACTTCTCCCACCTCTCAGGCTTGTGGCGCCAATCAACTTAGGCACCACAAGCCTGGGAGGAGGGAGAAGTGAAGCAGCCACGGCATGCTCGGGGAGGAGGCGGGGCAGGGGTGAGCTGGGGTGGGGAGTTCCCCTGCATGCCGCCCCCCCACTCCTTGCTGCAGGCGGCCCTCCCTGCACTCCTCTGCCCCAGCTCCCTCCTCCTAAACGCTGGTGGCGACCAGGGTGGCTGAAGATCCGGCCACCGCGGTCGCTGCCGAAGAAAATGGTGCCCCCCAAATCCTAGTGCCCTAGGCAACTGCCTAGGTCACCTAAATGGTTGCACTGGCCCTGCTTCTCCAACAGTGCAATCCTCCATGCTCTCAGCTCTGTGTCAGCTGTCCCGGAAGCATTCATTATCCTGGTGAACATGTCCTCCTGCGTTCTCTTTGTCCTCCTGCGTTCTCTTTCTCCTCCTAAGCACTGAAAGTCTGCTTTCAGGTGTTGATGACACATTGAAGGACACATTTCCAGCTGTCAGTCAGGGGGAAAAATAAAGGAGCCATTGTACAGTAAATAAAATGTTTCCATGGCAAGGCCATTTTCATTTAAAAAAAAAAACTCTTATTACACTAAGTGCAAGCCATAACATAATTAGAATCTGTAACCATTCACTGTGCCATTTTGCTGCTCCAGCCATGGTGAGTAGACCCTCCCAGGTCATGGATGACTGCACTTTTAATGAAGTTTATAGCAGGTTCATGGCAGGAGCACAGGTAGCTAGTCAAACAATGGCCCTTCCCCATAGCACCACGGGAAACTGTTTACAAACAGGGGTAGGGGGGAGTTTTCACTTCCAAATTGCGGAATCTCTCATGTGGGGCCCCAGTCTCCTATCAGACACTTTAAACTACTTGCCAACCCATGCCAACCACAGTAAAGGCACGTTAGTGGCTGCATGGTTTGGCAATCCAGAATGTGGTCTACATGCCCTTTTTTCTGTGTAAGAGCATTTTTAATGAGAATTTCCCCCATTTCCCCTAGGTAACCCAATGTGATATTAGTCTCCTGAGAGTAACAGAAGTGGAAAGGAAGTAGATGCTGGAAGCGTCTGGGTACAGACCTGGTCCTTATGCTGCTATGCTGTGTACCGCAATGATGCCAGCAGAATTAATTCAGGAGTTGCGTGGGAAAGTGTCCTACCATGGTGGAAGAAATAAGATTGGCCTGCCCAGAAACCTTCTGCAAAGGATTGCAGAGTACCTCCATGAACGTTTCCTAGAGATATCCATGGAGGATTCCCGGGCTATCCCAGTCCACATAAACAGTTTTTTCTGGGGCCAGCCCTCTGTGTAGCTGGAGTGGCCTTTTGTAAGCAGAGAACCACAGTACCTTGCCTTTTCTTCACGGTAAACATGCAATACCACCGAATGTGTGTGCCTGCTAAAGTTTAACTGGACTTTCATAGTAACTGTATACTCACCAGAGGTGCCTTCCCTGGCATCACGGTCGGCCACCATGATGTCCTGCAACCCACAGGGCTCCAGGGTTAAAAATACTTCCTGGTTCTTGGGGAGAATAGATCCACCACTCGCCTGTCTCCCATTCTCTTCCTCCTCTTCTTCATTCACCATATCATCCTCCTTGTTGTCCCTACACTCAAACACCTGTGAGCTGTCCACGTTGCTTGTGGGGGTGCTGGTAGGGTCACCCCCGAGAGTTGCATGTAGCTTGTTGTAGAACTGGCATGGGGTTCTGCACTAGAACTACTGTTTGCCTCCCTTGCCACCTTGCCTTCTTTGTTCTTGCCTTATGTTCTTCTGGTACGCTCGGCAAAGTTCTTTTATTTTCACACGGCACTGCTTCGTGTCCCTCGTGTAGCCCTTCTCCCTCTTTACACGAGCGATCTTTGCATAGATGTCAGTGTTTCTTCTGCTGAATCAGAGCTCCGCCTGCACAGACTCTTCTTCCCACCAGTGGCACCAACTTTCTCCGGTGCCAGTGGGTGCCCACAACCCACAGCCCCTTTCCTCGCCCCTGGCCCCGCCCTGATTCCACCCCATCCCTGCCCCTGGTCCTGCCCCCATTCCAACCCTATCCCCAAAGTCCCTGCCCTAACTCCACCCCCTCTCTGCCCCTATTGGATCCCTTCCCCATATTCTCACCCTGGCCCCTCCCCCAGCACACGACGTTCCCCCTCCTTCCACTCGCTCCCTACCACACAAATCAGCTGTGTCACGGCGCAAGGGCTAGGAGGGAGAAGAAGCAGAACACAGCAGTGCTCTTGTAGCGGAGGCGGAGGTGAATTGGAGCAGGGGGGTGCAGCCGGGCCACAGGGAGCTGCCGGTGGGTGCTCAGCACCCACCAATTTTTTTCCGTGGGTGCTCCAGGGCTGGAGCACCCACAGAGTCGGTGCCTATGTGCCCACACAGCTATAAGTTCCATCACCTCCTGTGCAGACCAATCTGGAGCACATTTGAGGCGTGTAGTTTCCATGATCAGCTGTGCTCAAGCTGACACACTCCCAGTGCTGATCAAACAGGAAATAGGAAATCAAAAGTTCCCAGGGCTTTAGCAGGGGAGGGGATGTTTCCTGTGTACCTGGCTGCAGTGCAGCAGAGTTGAGAATGATCTCCAGAGTGGTCACAGATGAGCATTGTGGGACGTGACCTGGAGGCCTGTCATAACTTTCCTACTCAGATCTGAACCTTAGAGTTCAGAACATGAGAAGCTAGCATGAAACCTCCAAACTTAATTACCAGCTTGGATCTGATATCGCTGCCACCAGCCAGAAAATTCCAGTGTCTGGCTCACTCTGGTCTCCCCAAAACCTTCCCTGGGGGACCCCAAGACTCAGATGCCCTGAGTCTCACCACAAAGGGAAATAACCCACTTCCCTTCCCCCTCTTTACCTCCTCCCAGATTTCCCTGCCCTGGGTACTCTAGGATATTCCCTGCTTCAAGTCCTTGAAACACAAGTACCGAGAGATCAAATCTCTCTCTCCCCTTCGTTCCTTAGCCTTAACCAGTGAAAAAACTCAAACAGGTCTTAAAAAGAAAGCTTTATATAAAAAGAAAGAAAAAGACATAAAAATGGTCTCTGTATCCAGGTGACAATATACAGGGTCAATTGCTTAAAAGAAAAAAATGAATAAACAGCCTTATCCAAAAAGAATACAATTTAAAACATTCCAGCAACTACACACATGTAAATACAAAAAAAACCAATATAAACCTATTGTCTTACTATCCTTGTACTTACAACTTCGAAACAGAAGATTAGAAAGCCTGGAGATAGAAAAATGACTCTCAGAGCCGAGAGGGCCACAGAACCAAGAAAAAGAACACCCACCCAAAAAACTTCCCTCCCTTGACATTTGAAAAATCTTGTTTTCTGATTGGTCCTCTGGTCAAGTGTTTGGTTCCCTTTGTTAACCCTTTACAGATAAAAGAACTTTAACCCTTAGCTATCTGTTTATGACAAGGCCAATTAAGTCAAATTACACAACGCTGTGTCCGCACTACCTCGCAGTCAGCCCATGAAAATCTAACTAAGAGCTATGCCTCTCACAGAGGTGGATTACAGAAGTCGACATCAAAGGCGACTTAGGTCGACATAAAGGACCAGGTAGTGTAGACACATACATTAACAGTCAGCTTTAGGGAGCTTTCTTTGACCTAACTCTGTAGTGTAGACCAGGCCTAAATATCAAATAGGAACTGGAAAGGAAGAGGCCAATCTGATGCTCCTTTTTCAATCTTGTCCCATAATACAACAAAAAGAGGTCACTCAAAATTCAGAGGCAACAGATTTAAAATGGACAATTAGATTTATAATGTAATTCACCCATGGAGCTTACTGCCATAATGTATTATTGAGGCAATTAAAGGTAAGGAGGAAATTCTGGCCTCTTGTCTATCGGCAGCTAAGACTTCAAGTATGGCATTCAGGTAAGAAAACTGAGTTGTTCCATTTCCCAGGCTATGGTCTCATTGTTGCAAATAAATAAAAATGGAATACTGTTGCTTTTGTAATTGTCTAAAGGCATTTCTCAGTATTCCATTTGCTTTCTTTTGGACTGTTTTACTGAGGCTCTCTCATTTTTGTTCTTTTGCTTTTAGTGTGTTTGACTCTGATGTCATCTTATATGTTTAGTTTTGTCCTCATTTTGGAAGGAATTAAAATGTAACTGCCATAACCTACTCCAGGGGTCAGCAACCGAGGAATTCCACCATGATTTTAACAATTTCCATCCCACCATCAACCTCAGCCTAGACCAAGCCACACAAGTGGTCCATTTCCTAGACACTACTGTGCTAATAAGTGATGGCCACATAAACACTACCCTGTACCGGAAACCCACTGACCGCTATTCTTACCTACATGCCTCCAGCTTCCATCGAGGACACACCACATGATCCATTGTCTACAGCCAGTCTCTAAGATACAATCGCATTTGCTCCAATCCTTCAGACAGAGATAAACACCTACAAGATCTCTATCAAGAAATCTTAAAACTACAATACCCACCTGCTAAAGTGAAAAAAACAGATTGACAGAGCCAGAAGAGTACCCAGAAGCCACCTACTACAGGACAGGCCCAACAAAGAAAATAACAGAACACCACTCGCCATCACCTTCAGCCCCCAACTAAAACCTCTCCAGTGCATCATCAAAGATCTACAACCTATCCTTAAAGATGATCCCTCACTCTCACAGATCCTGGGAGACAGGCCAGTCCTCGCTTATAGACAGCCTCCCAACCAGAAGCAAATACTCACCAGCAACCGCACACCATACAACATAAACACTAACCCAGGAACCTATCCTTGCAACAAAGCCCGATGCCAGCCCTGTCCACATATCTATTCAAGTGACACCATCATAGGACCTAACCACATCAGCCGTGCCATCAGGGGCTCATTCACCTGCACTTCCACCAACATGATATATGCATCATGTGCCAGCAATGCCCCTCTGCCATGTACATTGGCCAAATTGGACAGTCTCTACACAAAAGAATAAATGGACACAAATCTAACATCAGGAATCATAACATTCAAAAACCAGTGGGAGAACACTTCAACCTCTCTAACCACTCAGTGACAGACTTGAAGGTGGCAATTTTGCAACAAAAAAACTTCAAAAAACAGACTCCAAAGAGAGACTGCTGAACTTGAATTAATATGCAAATTAGATACAATTAACTTAGATTTAAACAGAGACTGGGAATGGTTAGGTCATTACACAAATTGAATCTATTTCCCCATGTTAAGTTCTCCTCGCACCTTCTATGGGTTATCTTGATTATCGCTTCAAAAGTTTTTTTTTCTCCTGTTGCTGATAGCTCATCTCAATTGATTGGCCTCTTACAGTTGGTATGGGTGCTTCCAGCTTTTCATGTTCTCTGTATGTATGAATATCTTCTGTCTGTGTGTTCCATTCTATGCATCTGAAGAAATGGGCTGTAGCCCACGAAAGCTTATGCTGAAATAAATTTATTAGTCTCTAAGGTGCCACAAGTACTCCTGTTCTTTTTGCGGATACAGACTAACACGGCTGCTACTCTGAAACCTTTCAGAAGTGGTGTGCCAAGTCTTCATTTACTCACTGTAATTTAAGGTTTCGCGTGCTGGTAATACATTGTAACATTTTTACAAGGTCTCTCTCTATAAGTCTATATTATATAACTAAACTGTTGTATGTAAAGTAAACAAGGTTTTAAAAATGTTTAAGAAGCTTCATTTAAAATTAAATTAAAATGCTGATCTTATCAGTTTAGTGCAGTGGTTCTTAACCTGGGGTGCACGCACCCCCTGGGGTTGCGAGATGCCCTTTCTAGGGGTGCGAGACATGTGAGAATTTTTTGCAAGGTAAATCATCAAAAACACAAATTAAGCACAGGCACATAAGTACAACTACTTTGTTTCATCAAACCTATGTATTTATTAACATTATACATGCTTTAACGATTACTGTAATATACAAACAAAGTTTTAAAGATTTCAAGATTTTAAGTTAATTGTAGTATAATTTTTTATAAGGGCTGCAGAGCGCTGGGACCAGGCCAGGAACAGAGCCCTGGGCTGCCTGCCGGTACCCCAGGCCGGCAGGAGGGCTGAGCAGGGCTTGAGGCCCGGATCCCGGCTGGCAGGGGGCCGGGTGGCTGGAACCCCAGACCAGCAGCGAGGTGAGTGGGGCCAGCGCCTGGCATCACAGGCTGGCAGCAGGCTGAGCGGGGCCGATGGCCGGGACCCCGGCTGGCAAGGGGCCGGCGGCTGGAACTCCAGACTGGCAGTGGGCTGAGCCACTCAGCCTGCTACCAGTCTGGAGTTCTGTCCACTGGCTCCTGCCAGCCGGGGGCCCGGCTGCTGGCCCCACTTAGCCTGCTGCCGGTCAGGGTTTCCATTCACCCAGGCCGGCAGCAGGCTATGTGGGTCTTGGGCCAGGACCCCGGGTGGCAAGGGGCCGGAACCCCACACCATCAGCGGGCTGAGCAGGGCTGGCAGACAGAACCCCAGATCGGTGGCAGGCTGAGCGGCTCAGGCTGCCGCTGGTCTGGGGTTCCATCCACTGGCTCCTGCCAGCTGGGGGCCCGGCCAGCGGCTGGAACTCCAGACCATCAGTCAGCTGAGCAGGGCCGGCAGACAGAACCCCAGAGCGGCGGCGGGTGAGCAGCTCAGACTGCTGCCAGTTTGGGGTTCTGTCCACCAGCTTCTGCCAACCAGGGTCCTGTCCGCTGGCCCAGCTCAGCCGCTGCCGGCCGGGGGTTCTGTTCACTCAGGTCAGCAGCAGACTGAGTGGGGCTGGCGGCCAAGGCCCCAGCTGGCAAGGGGCCAGTGACTGGAACTCCAGACCATCAGCGGGCTGAGCGGGGCCAGTGGACAGAACCCCAGACTGGCAGCAGGCTGAATGGGGCCAGCGGAATGAACCCCAGGCCATCAGCGGCTGACCGGGGCTGGCGGCCAGGACCCTGGCAGGTAGCAGCATGCCAGTAAAAATCTGCCAGCCTGCCACCTTTGGCACACATGCCACAGGTTGCCTAATCCTGCCCTACTCTGACACTGGGAGTCTGAATAGACACTATTATTATTTATTTCAAATACAGGCAAACACTGTAATAGGTCAGTATTATGGATGATGTCCATGTGGTTTGAAATCTAGATGTGATCATCTAGCGTAGGAATAGTCTAATCCTCCAGTGAATCTGCTTGCTGTTGATGTTGAGGGCTCACTGTAAATTTGTTCACAAATGTTTTGGGCTTGGTCTCCCTTAAAGCCAGAGAATAACCTCTTGGTGCTAGCAAGCATTTACTTTTGGGCCATTCACTTGTATCTGCATCAGGTCCTGGTTTATGCTTTTTTGTTTTGATTAAGTTAATTGTGACGAACACTTGTTTAACATTGTAGTCCAGCAGACCATTGAGAACAGTATTTCCTCCAAGACCAATCCCACGAGGCTGGTGGTTAAAAGCTTTGTTAAGCATGCAAGTTCTCATTTGTTAAGGATTTGATGGCATTTGAGTGTAACTTTAGAGGCAATCACTAATGCAGGGCAGTCTTTGGACTTATCTACACTGAGGATTTTCTAAAATTCCCCCATCATTTCTCTAGCACCAATGGAACTCTAGCAGCAGTTAGAGCACTGGTGTAGACAGAGCCCTGGTGTTTTTACCTGTCCTGATATAAGCCACACCTCTTCTGCCCAGTCCTATGGACAAGAAAAATACCTCAACCATTAGTTTTATTATGATGTAAGCAGAGTCAGGATAAGCTCTACCCTGACATCTGGTGGAAAGAATGTGAGAGAGTGTATTTGCATAGGCACGCCCACCCTATCCCAGACTGCCAAGCTGTGGGACTGCTTGGTGACAATTTGCTCACCCTCAGTTGGGTGGTACTGGCTAGACATGGGACATGGGTTCCAAAACCCAGAGAACAGAGAGAGGCTGGGGACAGGTATTTGTGGCTGGTGGTGCAGTCTCCTTGTGGAGCCAGAAGCACCAGTTGCACCCCCTCCTCTCTCCACTGTGGAATGTCAGAGTTGTTTTTTTATTCCCTTAAGAATTTAATTACAGGTTACTGAGCTGAAATCACTTTGGGCTAATGGTGCACTAGCACTGGGGCTCCCCTACTATGAGCTGGAATCACTAAGAGCTGAAAATCACTAAAGAGCTAAAATCACTGAGCTGAGAGCACTGAGTACTGTGCTAACTAGTGGGGAGCCCAAAGCTGTACTGTGGAACAGAGCTGCTGGCGGAGTGGAGCAGTTTGTGGGGACGGCTGGAGCGGATCACGGGACAGCTGGTGGCAGCGGAGCGACTGGCAGAGCGGAGTAGCTGTGAGCGGCCTGCAGAGCTGAGCAGTTTGCAGGGACAACTGGAGCAGCTCACAGGACAGCTGGTGGAGCAGAGCAGCTGGCGGAGCGGAGCAGTTTCTGAGAACGGCTGGAGCAGCAGAGTGGAGCGGCTGGTAAAGCGGAGCAGTTCGTGGAGAAGGCGGGAGCAGAATCCATGGAGAGGCAGGGCAGTTGGCCCCGGATCACGTAAGGTGCCCCTTTCTACCAGGCTGGGGGGGAGACCTGCAGATAGACTCTCGAACTTTGGGCTGCACTGACCCAGGACAGAGACTTTTGGGACTGTGGGTGATTTGGGGGTTGCTGGACTCAAGAGCCCAGGAAAGAGGACACAGCCCAATTTCCTGGGGTGGGTCTTTGCTCACGGTTTGGTCTATGAACTCTAGTAGAGGTGTTTTTCCCAATTTAGTGTTTGTTGTTTATCTCATGTATTAAATCTTTTCTGCTACACCGAGACTCTGTGCTTGCGAGAGGGGAAGCATTGCCTCTTTGAGGCGCCTAGGGGTGTGTGTAAGATTTTCCCAGGTCACTGGGTGGGGGCTCGAGCTGGTTTGGCATTGGGTTATTGAAACGGAACCTCTGGATACTGAACCCGGCCCTTGTTGCTGCCAACTTAGAGGGGCAGAAGGGTTACATTTTGGGGGCTCGTCCGGGATATCCTAGGTCAGTACCCCTCGCAAGCACATTTTGAGTGATCCATTGAATTGGGAAAACCCCTAATTACCTTGTTGTTTTGATCTGTTGTATTGGGAAAAAGATTAGAGTTTGTATAATGGCTGTACACTTGTTAGAGGATTGGTGCAAGGGGATGAATATTGACCCCAGGAACGGTCTTCTGGTAACGAGGGTGCTGGAGGCAGTCGATGAGGGCTCAATAGAACCTATCTTAAGGTCATCCACTGAGTACTTGTGTAAGTGCAAAATGCGTGGGCGCATTTTTGTGAGGGAAGAGGGCGCTTTTGCTGTATTGTGTGAGCTGCCCTCGGCTGTGGACCCTCTACAGGTTCCAGGCACGATAGCAGTGGATGATGGTGAGTGGAAGGTAATAACCACTGGGAGCCAGCCCTCACCAGCCCCTACTGCTGATGTAGAGTTTTTAAAGAAAATGTCAGACTTTTTGGGGAAAGAGGGAAAAACTTTGGCTGATATGCCAGGTCTGTTGGGCCTTAAGCCGAGAGCCCCACAACAGGAGACTGCTCCTTCACCTGATGAGTGGGTGAAGGCTTTGGGGCAAGCATTAGGGAAGGTCATGCCACCCCACCCCGAGTCAAGCCCCTATCGTAAACTGAGGTTGTTTTCTGGGGGTCCCACCCCAATACCTGGGGAGGAAGCATTTGAACCCTGGCTGGAGCACACCACAGAGATGCTGCAGGAGTGGGCGGTGCCTGAGGCTGAAAAGAGAAGGCGACTAGTAGAGTGTCTCAGGGGGCCAGCTCTAGATGTGATTCGCACCCTGAAACTCGGTAACCCTGGGGTCAAGGTGAGGGACTGCCTAGAGGCCCTGGACCATGCTTTTGGGAGAACTGAGGGTTCAGAGGATGTTTATTGCAAATTCCTCAATGCCAGGCAACAAAAGGGAGAGAAGGTTTCTGCCTATGTCCAAAGATTGGAGAAATTATTACAGAGAGCCATCATGAGGGGAGCAGTAGCCGTTGAGCAAATGGACCGGACTAGATTGGCTCAGATTGTGAGAGGAATTCAATATCAGAACCCAATCCTTCTCCACCTTCGATTAAGGGAACGGCAAGATAATCCACCAAGTTACTCTCGCCTGATAAAAGAGGTCCGAGAAGAAGAAGAGAGGCAGGCAGCTGGCGAGGTTTGGGAGGTGCAGCAACACCAAGCATCTGGCACAACATCCACACGGACACCCAAGGCACTAATGGTGAATCCTCAAGAGGAACTTACTCAGCGAGTGCAGGCCTTAACACAGAAAGTGACTGAACTAGAGAGTACTCTCGATTCAGCAAAGACTTCAAGGTGCAAGGAACCCTCTGCTACCATGGTCCAGAGGACTACGTTTAGAACATCTGCACCCCCTCGACAGCAAGGGAAAGGACAATCCTTCTTCTGCTACCGGTGTGGCCAGAGTGGGCACATTGCTGCAAGGTGTCAGAATGCAGAGAATCCCATGCTGGTATATCAAAAGCTGAGGACCACCTGGGGAAAGCTGGGAAACGGCCCCAGGGCCTGGGAAGGGAGCCGCCTAGGCCTGCAGGATGCGGAGGCTCCCCTGGAAGGAACCATGCGGCCCGAATCCCCCCAGGATTGATAGGACCCCGAGCGGAAGTCACTATAAAGGTTGAAGGGACAGAATGTAGAGCAGTGCTTGACACTGGATCCCAGGTGACTATCATATTCCAGTCTTTCTACCAGCAGATGCTTGGGCATCTGCCTATACAGCCCCTGACAGGGCTTGGCCTATGTGGCCTCAGCATGGATGAATACCCTTATCAGGGCTATGTCATAGTACACCTGGAATTCCCAGAAGAGATTGCTGGGGTAAGACAGGAGGTGGACACTGCTGCTTTAATATGCCCTGACCCCAAAGGAGCCTCTGATGTGTCTGTGCTAATAGGGACCAACTCCAGCCTCTTTAGGATACTGGCCAATTACTGCAGACAGCAAGCAGGAGACCAATATCTGAACACCTTGGTGATACACACACACTGTGCCGCGGCTTACAGAAAAATTGAGGACACAAGAAAAGTGATGCCTGATTTGCCAGTAGGAGCACTGAGGTATGCGGGCGCGGTCCCTTTAGTGGTGCCTGCCATGTCAGAAAAGGAGGTGATTGTCAGGAGTACCTGCCTAAAAGGCAGTAAGGGAACATTAGCTGTGGTAGAGCAGCCAACCCAGGGAGGGCTCCCAGAAGGAGTGCTGGTTCTCAGTGGAGTCATAACCCTACCTGCTGAAGCCCAGGAGGAGGTGACGATACTGGTTGCTAATGAAACACGCCGTGATGTGTTTGTAAAACCAGGGCAGAAGATTGCAGACATCTTTGAGCCTGAAAGCGTTGTGAGACCCCAGTGTGAAGCTGAAGTTCCAATGATAGATCCTGCGAAGTTTGACTTCGGGGACTCACCGCTGTCTGAGGAGTGGAAGGATCGCCTGAGGAAGAAGCTTTGCGAGAGATCCAAGGTGTTCTCACTACATGAGTGGGACGTGGGATGTGCAAAGGGAGTGGAACACCATATCAGGCTACAAGATCCCCGACCCTTCAGGGAGAGGTCTAGGAGGATTGCCCTCTCTGAGATGGAAGACGTGCGCCATCATCTTCAAGAGCTGATCGCGAATGGTATCATCACAGAGTCACGAAGCCCCTATGCCTCACCCATTGTGGTCGTTCGTAAGAAGAGTGGAAAAATCCGGATGTGTATTGACTACCGCACCCTAAACAGGCGCACTACAGTTGATCAATACACCATGCCTCGAGTACAAGATGCCTTGGACTGTTTGCTGGGTAGTCAGTGGTTCTCTGTGTTGGATCTTCGGAGTGGATACTACCAGATCCCTCTGGGAGAAGAGGATAAGGAGAAGACAGCCTTCATCTGCCCGTTAGGGTTCTACCAGTTCGAACGCATGCCACAAGGGATTTCGGGAGCCCCTGCCACATTTCAACGACTCATGGAAAAAGTCGTGGGAGACATGAATTTACTGCAGGTGTTAGTTTACTTGGATGACCTGATTGTGTTTGGAAGAACCCTGGAGGAACATGAAGAAAGACTTCTTAAAGTGCTCGATAGGTTGGAGGCATACGGTTTGAAGCTTTCAATCGATAAATGCCAGTTTTGCCAAACCTCAGTGAAGTATGTAGGTCACATCGTGTCCCAAGAGGGTGTGAGTACTGACCCCGATAAAATAGAAGCACTCACTACCTGGCCACGTCCCAGTAACTACAGAGAACTCAAGACGTTTCTTGGATTTAGTGGCTACTACCGCAGATTTGTGAAGAACTATGCTACGATTGTAAAACCTCTGAATGATCTTACCAGGGGATACCAGTCCAACAAGAACAAATCTAAGACCCAGAATAAGCGAAGGCCTCCAAAGACTCCTTTGCAGAGACACTATGGCCCCTTCGAACCATTTGGGCAGCGGTGGGATGAAAGATGTGAGAGAGCTTTTCGGGAAATCATTACTCGCTTAACTCATGCTCCCATCCTAGTCTTTGCTGACCCAAGCAAACCGTTTATCCTGCATACTGATGCCAGTTTGGAGGGTCTGGGAGCAGTACTGTATCAGGAAGTGGAAGGCAAACGCAAACCGGTAGCCTTTGCCAGCCGAGGACTGTCTGACAGTGAAACTCGCTACCCCATCCACAAGCTGGAGTTCTTGGCCTTGAAATGGGCCATCACTGAGAAATTTCGAGACTACTTGTACGGTGCTCAGTTCCAGGTGTGGACAGACAACAACCCACTGACCTATGTGTTAACAAGTGCTAAATTGGATGCTACAGGCCAGAGATGGGTGGCTGCCTTGGCTAGCTATGAGTTCAGCATTCAATACCGATCAGGGAGGAGCAATGTAGATGCAGATGCCTTGTCCAGACGTCCGCAGGCACCTGACGTTGCTGTGATACCCACGGATGGCGTGAGAGCTATCTGCAGTGTGAGTCGCCGAGAGCCAGAGGCCCCTGAGAGCCTTCATGGATGTGTTGCTGAAGCTTTGGGCCTGCCCCCTGAATGCGTGCCTTCTGCTTCAGTGAACTATATTGCTTTGGACCAATCTCCCTTGCCCATGCTCAATGCAGCTGACTGGCAGGAAGCCCAGCTGCAAGATATTGACATTTGTGATACACTACTTGCCAAAAGAGAGGGGCGAGGCCCAGCTGAGGTTGTCCCACCTACCCCAGAGAGTAAACTACTAATGAGAGAATGGACCAAACTGAAACTGATTCAGGGAGTGCTACACCGCGTGACCACAGACCCTCTACAAAAGCAACGGAATCAACTAGTGCTGCCAAAAGAGTACAGAGCCCTGGCCATGAGGGCCCTGCATGATGATTTTGGACATTTAGGGATGGAGAGGACCCTGGAACTTATCCGTAGTAGGTTCTATTGGCCTCGGATGGCCGAAGATGTTCGCAGAAAATGTGATACCTGTGCTCGATGTGTTCAAAGGAAAACTCTGCCCACAAGAGCCGCATATCTGAAGAACATCACCAGCAACAAACCTCTGGAGCTGGTTTGCATTGATTTCTTGTCCTTAGAAGTAGACAAGAGGAATATTGGGAACATTCTAGTAGTGACCGACCATTATACGCGATATGCGCAGGCATACCCCACACGTGATCAGAAGGCCACTACTGTCGCTCGAGTACTGTGGGAAAAATATTTCTCAGTTTATGGATTCCCAGCCCGGATACACTCGGATCAGGGACGAGACTTTGAGAGTCACCTTCTGAAGGAGGTGCTGAGGATAGCAGGAATTAAAAAGTCAAGGACAACGCCTTATCACCCACAGGGTGATCCGCAGCCAGAGAGGTTCAACCGAACCCTGTTAGATATGTTAGGGACTTTGCGGCCAGAGCAGAAGGCAACCTGGAGCCAACATGTCGCATTTCTAGTGCATGCCTACAACGCCACAAAGAACGACGCTACGGGAGTCACCCCATATCTCTTAATGTTTGGGCGAGAACCAAGATTACCCATAGACCTGTGCTTTGGTGTATCCGAGGATGGAGATAGCTATGACACTCACCAGCAATATCTATCCCGACTACGAGAAAAGCTGCGGGATGCTTATCACTTAGCTACATCTGCAGCTCAGAAGAATGCAGGCCGCAACAAACATCGATATGATGCTAGGGTACGTGTGCAAGAGCTCCAGCCAGGGGACAGAGTCCTACTGCGAAATTTGGGTATTGCTGGCAAACACAAGATAGCTGACAGGTGGAAGGCAATACCTTACCTAGTGATGGAAAGCTAGGAGACCTGCCGGTTTATAAGATCAAACCTGAAGAGGGTACAGGGCAGACCAAGACCGTGCACAGAAACCTTTTGCTCCCTGTGGGGGAATTGGTAGGCAGCCCTTATGAGATTGGCCACAACCGGGCAACTGGGCAGAACAAAGGTGCTGTGCCAAAGCCGCCTTCCAACGTGGACAGCCGGCTCCCTGCAGCTAACCTACCCCTACTCAGCACATCTGAGAGTGAGTCTGAGGAGGAAGACACAACCATGGTGTATCCTGGGATGAAGACAAGATTTCAGTCTCGATCCGCTGAATCAGAAGAGAGCACATCCCCTTCCGCCCTAAACCCTATGGCAGAAGTATTTAGGCCCATTCCTGACATCCCTGAGCCACTGGTGGGACCCCCGTGTAATGACTTACACAGACTATTGGACAGTGGTGACATACAGATGGAGGATGTCCAGAGCACCTGCGACTCTCCACTGTTAGAACTAGAAATGCAGGGGCCTATGCCAGTACCCAAAGGGAACTCACAGGAAACCTCCCCATCCATCACTCAAGAGGATGTCCCCTCTACCATAGCAACAGAGATTCTCAATAGGCGAGACAGGGTAATAAGACCAGTGAAACGGTTAACTTACGATGCACCTGGGGTGATTAGTGAGGAGCCTATACATTTAGCACACAGGTTTGTGAAAGCTAAAGTGGGCTATCTAATGCCTTTTGGAGGGGACCAATAAGTTGGTATAGTAGGGAATGTGATTTGTCGGGACGACAAATTCTTGGCTGGGGGGAGGATGTAAGCAGAGTCAGGATAAGCTCTACCCTGACATCTGGTGGAAAGAATGTGAGAGAGTGTATTTGCATAGGCACGCCCACCCTATCCCAGACTGCCAAGCTGTGGGACTGCTTGGTGACAATTTGCTCACCCTCAGTTGGGTGGTACTGGCTAGACATGGGACATGGGTTCCAAAACCCAGAGAACAGAGAGAGGCTGGGGACAGGTATTTGTGGCTGGTGGTGCAGTCTCCTTGTGGAGCCAGAAGCACCAGTTGCACCCCCTCCTCTCTCCACTGTGGAATGTCAGAGTTGTTTTTTTATTCCCTTAAGAATTTAATTACAGGTTACTGAGCTGAAATCACTTTGGGCTAATGGTGCACTAGCACTGGGGCTCCCCTACTATGAGCTGGAATCACTAAGAGCTGAAAATCACTAAAGAGCTAAAATCACTGAGCTGAGAGCACTGAGTACTGTGCTAACTAGTGGGGAGCCCAAAGCTATACTGTGGAACAGAGCTGCTGGCGGAGTGGAGCAGTTTGTGGGGACGGCTGGAGCGGATCACGGGACAGCTGGTGGCAGCGGAGCGACTGGCAGAGCGGAGTAGCTGTGAGCGGCCTGCAGAGCTGAGCAGTTTGCAGGGACAACTGGAGCAGCTCACAGGACAGCTGGTGGAGCAGAGCAGCTGGCGGAGCGGAGCAGTTTCTGAGAACGGCTGGAGCAGCAGAGTGGAGCGGCTGGTAAAGCGGAGCAGTTCGTGGAGAAGGCGGGAGCAGAAATCCATGGAGAGGCAGGGCAGTTGGCCCCGGATCACGTAAGGTGCCCCTTTCTACCAGGCTGGGGGGGAGACCTGCAGATAGACTCTCGAACTTTGGGCTGCACTGACCCAGGACAGAGACTTTTGGGACTGTGGGTGATTTGGGGGTTGCTGGACTCAAGAGCCCAGGAAAGAGGACACAGCCCAATTTCCTGGGGTGGGTCTTTGCTCACGGTTTGGTCTATGAACTCTAGTAGAGGTGTTTTTCCCAATTTAGTGTTTGTTGTTTATCTCATGTATTAAATCTTTTCTGCTACACCGAGACTCTGTGCTTGCGAGAGGGGAAGCATTGCCTCTTTGAGGCGCCTAGGGGTGTGTGTAAGATTTTCCCAGGTCACTGGGTGGGGGCTCGAGCTGGTTTGGCATTGGGTTATTGAAACGGAACCTCTGGATACTGAACCCGGCCCTTGTTGCTGCCAACTTAGAGGGGCAGAAGGGTTACATTATATGAAACTTAAACTGCAAGCTCAAAAAGCATAACCATTGGATTATACAGTGAGTGTTCATGAAGCATGTGAGTTTTCTAGTCTGTATACAAATTTTCTGTTGAGAACAAACAGTGTCAATCTTGGGTGGCTAGGGATTGAAAGTTGTTCAAAATTAGACTAGCAGTTTTGGCTGGGAATCAAAAATACAAACAATATCTGAGTAACCAAATGTGTTAAAGCAACTAGCAGTCAGATAAATGAAGGAGGCAACATAGTATAGAAGGGCTGCTTGTACCAAAGCCAGACTATTGCTGCAAGCAGACTCTCAATACACTTCTATACATCAACTAAACTAGATTTTGTTTGCAATTTCAGAAATTAAATGGCCAGTTAAATGAGATATATTAAGCTGTTCAGATCGGAGGAAAGGGTACATTGCAATTTACATTATGAAATCTAATATAAAATCCTTTCTAATGAAAAGTAAAGAAAATAGGCCAATCATTCAATGAGGCAGCTTGTAGACGTGGGATCAACAAATATAATGGGTGAAATCCTGGCCCTATTGATGTCAGTGACAAAACTCCCATTAACCTCATCCTAGAAATCTGGGCTCAGCATCTGACAATGGCACCTTTCTGGATCCAGGGACATGTCTTGCAGCTGATTGACTTCTCCTTGTGAGAAAGGGACACTGGATAAAATGTACTGTTGTACTTTTCACAACAATGGAGCAGTCCAGAAGGCACCAGTAGAAACAGGGTTGGTTGGTTTGTTTTTTATGTCCCTTGTGGACAAAAGAAAGAGTTTATGCAGGTTACCAATTGCAGAGTTACCCCCTAGTTAAAACTCAGCGGACTTGAGCTAGCTCAGCAAAAATGAGACTGTAGCTGTCAGCCTCGCTTCCAGGTTAGCTAGTTAATACAGCAGCCCTACTCGAAAGAGGAGCGCATGCAAACTCCACATGAAAAAGAGGATAAAATAAGATGAATTGAAGAATAAAAACAAAAAGAACAAAATCAACTTTCTGAATGTGTGTAAGTGGAGAACTGTTAGGTGGATGTAGGGAAGAATAATCACAAATGGGAGTCTTACTAGGTATTCCTTACTTGGGCAAAATTCCTGTTGACTTCAGTGAAGTTTTGCCAGAGTGAATAAGGAGTGTTGAATAGGGACCTCATAGAGAAAGTACTGTAATTTAGTGGCTATTGCCTACAAAAAAATGCTGTTTCCTTTAATAGGATGTATCGATAAGTGCCATCCATTTCTATGAATATTATTGTCCATGAACAATAAAGGTTAGAACAATTAGCTATGTTCATCATGGAAAGGATATTCCAGTTCCTTTCTCCCACTCTTTCCATCTTGTCTATTTAAATGGTAAGTATACTGTGGCACAGCTAATATCTTATCAATGCCTAACATGGGGGGAGGGGAGGCTATAATTGTTGGCTTGTAGGCCAAGATTTTCAAAAACAGGACCCTAATATTAAGCCCTGTTGCTACTGACTGAATAGAGTTACACTGGAAATAAATGTATCCCATAGTGTTTTTTAGTGTTATGCCCCCACTCTACTGCTTTGCCTCAGTGAACATATAGGAGTGAAAAATAACTCTTACTGTTTATTCAAAGGAAACCTCCAGCGAAACTGAATTAAAGACATGTCATAATATGTCTCATCCTTTCATTTTGATGCAGTCCTAATCTACCTGTCAGCAGATTCAATGACAGCTTATTACTCTGATGAGATGATTTATTTTTCAGTGTAACTACAAAAAGTACAGGAGTACTTGTGGCACCTTAGAGACTAACAAATTTATTTCAGCATGAGTTTTTGTGAGCTACAGCTCACTTCTTCGGATTTCAGCATGAACTTTCGTGAGCTACAGACTAACAGGGCTGCTACTCTGAAAAGTGTAACTACAATCAATAAAATGTTGATACATTGGTGCTATACTTTATTACCAGTGTTTTAAAGGTAAATATAAGATGAATCAGTTTTTCCCCTTTGTTTTTAAATACAGCAGACCAATTGTTGCAAAATAAAGCTACTAAATTCCAGATTTGTCTCTCCCCCACCTTCTTCAAATAAGAAATAGAAGTTCTACATATAATTTAATTGACTATTGCAGCTGATATTATATAAAGCGAATGATCTCATCTTTACTGATTGATTAATAACTGCAAAGCTGAGATTATACCAATATCTTTCAATTGAATTTTGAATAGTCTTGCTTTATTATTGTCTGTTACATCCATATGAGTATGTCTATTAAATTATTATTAGTTTTCCAAATATAAGACTGGAAACAGTTTTAAAATCTTTTGCAAGTTGGAGGGATGACTGAGTAGAAACAAAACACAGCAATCATGCTTTTCAACCTGCTAAGGCCTAAATGTAGGACAAAATACATGACCAGGATCTAAAACAAGAGATGCAAAATAAAATTAATTCTGGACTTAACGTGATGTGGAATCACACATTAGTGCAATAAATTCTTTCTATAATTTGTTTCCCGATTTGTTACTTCTGATGTAAATAACTTCCAACAGTACAAGTGAGGGGACACCAGATTTGTGTGGAACATAGGTAAGGGGGTCTAGAATGAGTGGCAACCCTCAATATGAAGCTCAGTTTACAAATATTGAAGAAAGTGGCAAAGAGGACTAATCTACAAACACCAAACCAAACAAAGTAACATAAGCAAAAAAAAAAAAAAGAATAACAAATACAAACTACCCCAGCCTGGGACTAATGCAGCTGGAATGAACCTGGCTTACTGATGAACAGATTAGGTATGTCCACATAGTTCTTTAATTTCTATGGAAAGTTAATAGGCAAAGGCAGTGCAGCAGGTGTGACGGAGAACTAGTGGCAATATGGTTAAATTAAGATTTAGTTTTGCATTGTTTTAAATAACACAATATTATTAATCAGAAATGAAATGGAATGGTCGTTGTAGACTATTTTTTTGAATGGTTGATTCCAATGTCTGGGCTCCACCACAATACACATAGCATAGTCCTGTAACCTATCCTAATCAATAAGTCAGGGAAAAACAGATTTAGAAAACATTTTTTCCCTTTTAAAAATCAATACTTATACAACCAAACTCAGCAAATGGAGGATTTTTGCTCCCTGGATGTCACAGTGTATGAAGATGAGGACTCTTCAGCCGACACCCAAGACACTAATATTGACCTGTTTGACATGCCTGCCAGTAAGCATCTGGCACACAGGAAAGGAGGAATATTATTTATCACAGAAGCCTGGATTATGTGAACATGGATTGGGCTCAATGCGACTTTTTTCAGATGTTCAAGTTAGACTCTGTAGGCAGCAGAATGGAAAAAGAATGAAACTCTTGAAACATGCGGTTATTGCTTAACATAAAAATGGAAAGAGAGTAACCAGTGAGTGGAAAATAATCAGCATTTGGTTAAGGATTGTTTGTCACTGGGAAGGAATTCTTAGTAGGAAAATGTCCAATTTTTAATGAAGCGGGATTACAGAAATATTTGGAGGAAAGTAAAGGAAAGGTGGTTGAACACTATTAAGAACTATCTTGGTAATAAAACAGAGTATATTTGCTGTGTCTCCCAGATGGTGGCCAGATTACACTTATCCAATTAGGTTTTGTCTACACTGCAACTTTTACTAAGTTTGTATCCAGTTAGCAGCATGGCTGGCTCCAAATACAGTTTGTTCTCACACACAACATGATTAATGCTCTATTAGTAACCATGGCAGTTAAATATGTACTGTCCTTGCCAGGAGCACAGGCTGGTACATGATTGTTTTATGACACCATTTGGCACACTCTTTAGCAGTGTGGATGGGCCCCTAACTGTGCGTCTGTGACTCTTTTGTGATACGCTAACCCTTGCTGAAGCACTATGGGATAGCTGTCCAAAAATTCTTAGAGTGATCCAAAACAAACAAGCAAACAAACAAAACATGTAAGTCATGGGTGAGGGGGATGCATAAACACAGTTGACTCATGAATGGTTGTGTTGTGAAGGAAGCTGTTGGTGTGGACAAAACTCCAACTATATTTGTTGTAACAGGGTGCAAAGAAAGTGCCACAAATTGGTTAAAAATACAGTGATAACTGTAATGTGGACAGGTCTTTACTGGAGTCACCAAGGTCTGGTCTGAAAAAAACACTCCCCTAACTACCATAGCTATGTTGATATAACGCCTGGTGTAGATTGAGCTATTTTGATGGATGAATGCCTCTTTTACATAGCTAACTCCATTCGGTGTTCCTACACTGACATTAAAAACATTCTGTCAGTACGCTGTGGGGCTATGCCAACATAGCTATGCTGGTATAGTCTCCGTAGTGGAGACATACCACAAATTTGCATCCTGTGCAAACCACAGCCAAGATTTGGCTTGGAACTCCTGTGGTCTGGAAGTAGGCCAAATGGAAAATTTAGGCAGTAGGAGCTGTGCAACTGTCTCAGCTGGACATTATGTATATTTTGCACATAGAAATTATAGATCATGGTATGAAGGTCCCCGGTCTTGGCTTATGGACTTGACTGCACAGGATGATGACATTTCAGAAAGTTTTCTATGCAAATCTACCAAGCCCCAACATCTCCATTTAACCATTTAATCTCCAGCATGAACTGGTGTTCATACAGTTATTCTATTGCTATATTTTTCTTCAATATTACTTTGTTGCCTCCTTCAGACAGCTCTTCAGGGATGAAATTCTAAAATCCCATTTTAAAATCTAAGAAATAAGATGATCTTATGGTTAGACTACTGGACTGGTACTCAGTTGTTCTGGATTAAACACATTTTTAATATTTTTATTGCAGATACAAATAAAGTGTAAATAGAACACAGAAAAATGATCAATAGCAAGAGAGAAAAACAAAAAAAGACAAGAAAAATCAGTGGAAAACACTGTTAGGATAGACTATTGTGTTTCATTAACAGTTGCTTTTCAGAGTGATTTAGGATATATGGAGAACTTTAAACCTGTATTACTACTGTGTATAAAATTCGGAATGATTCATGTGCATTCAAAAAGACCATTTTTTAAATGTTTAGATATAGTCTTTTGTATGCTCCCTTACCTAGACTACTTTATAACCTTCTGTTCTAGGTGGTATAGATAAAGAAACTTTCCACTGTAGAAAAGACTCCCACCATTCAGATGTATGATAATGTTCAAGTGCAGTTTATTGAAAATTCTTTTGTATTGTGACATTGTACATTTTTGTTCATTAAGTTAACTATATATGATCCATAAAGTTGGGTATATGTGACCTGGTACAAGAAGGATTACCGTTTTTTTTAATGCGAAAAGCTAGAAACTAATGGACAGTTTCCATTAAAGGCTGTCATCACCCTTGCCAACTGACGAGGAAGATCTAACCCCCTATATCAGTCACATTTCCTGTTCTACTCCATACTTGTAGTTTTCAGCTCAATGGAGTGAAAGCTCAGCCTTTTCTCCTTGTTCAGATAGGGCCAAATCTACACGGACGGGAGTGCCCCATGCACAGTACTAAGCAGCTCACATCCCTTTGAATCCATGGGAACTAAGGATGCACAGAAGGCAGTCAGCCGCTTGTAAAATCAGGCTGCTATTGCCATTGCTGATTAAGGGCCCAATCCTGTGAGGCAGCAGTTAAAGGCGCTCAGAACCTGGACCTAATTTAAGAATCCAGGGCATTTGGGAATTCTGTCAGATTCTGATCATCTGTTGAAAGGCACTGAGTGCTCTCAGTTCCCATTGACTTTAATGGGAGTTGAGGGTGTGCAGTACCTCTCAGAATCAAGGTCTTGAAAAACAAGGAGGGAAACAGGACTGAAAAATGCAGGAAGACAATTAAGTCCTTTTACACTATGTTTCATGGGAGATCCAGTATTCTGCAACAAACACTACTTGTCAAATTTTTCTCTCACAGAAGGGAACAGGAGACCCCCACTGCTGTGGCAGAAAGTAAATAGCATTTCACATACTCTAAGATGCATGCGGAGCTATTTCCTTGATTGTCAGGTGCCCTGTTAAATATTTTTTTATGAAAACATTTTCACAGAGAGAAGACAGGTTGTATATCAGGAAACCACAGGAGTGTCCTGTTGTTTTTCAGACAGGTGGAAATTCAAGGGAAAATGTAGGCTGAACGTAAATGAATGTAAGATTGCAGTGTAGTTGTAAACTGTGTTGGTCATAGGATATAGATTCATAGACTTTAGGGTCAGAAGGGACCAAAGCAGGCCACAGAACCCTACCCATCCACTTCTATTACAAACCCCCAACCTATGTCCGAGTTACTGAAGTCTTCAAATTGTGGTTTGAAGACCTCAAGCTGCAGAGAATCCACCAGCAAGTGACCCGAGACAAGGTGGGAGAAGTAATATCTTTTACTGGACCAACTTCTGTTGGTGACAGAAAGCAGCTTTCCAGCTTACAAACCCAAGGCTCCTCTTTAGGACCATAAGAGTGCCCAGTCCTGCTACCCCTACTCTCCTGAGTTGTCCCATTGAAGTTAGTGGGATCAGAACAGGATTCCAAGACTGCTAATCCCTGAGGATGGGGACCTGCCCCGTTACTGATTCCTACAGTGCCCTGGCCGCGGTGCCAAGGCTGCCAGAGAGGCTGGGTGGGGGTGGCAGGGTGCCTGAGGCAGGACCGGCGCTAGGGGTTTGAGCGCCCTAGGCGGACAGCAATTTTGCCGCCCCGCGCGCTGGTCCCGCGGCTCTGGTGGAGCTGCCGCAGTGGTGCCTGCGGAGGGTCCAGTGCTCCGTGGCTCTGGTGGAGCTGCCGCAGTGAGGCCTGCGGGCGGTCCACTGGAGCCACGCGAGCAACCGTCCGCAGGCATGACTGTGGCAGCTCCACCAGAGCCGCGGGACCAGCGGACCCTCCGCAGGCACCACTGTGGCAGCTCCACTGGAACCGCCTGCTGTCCCCTCCGGCAAAACAGCGCCCACCAATTGTTCTCTAGGCGATTGCCTAGGCTGCCTAAATAGTAGCCCTGGCCTGAGGCTGTGCAGTTATCCCCCGCGGACCCAGGCCTAGAGAGCACACTCCGGGGCCAAGGCTGCGCCGTCAGGCCTGTGGGACTGGCTGGTGAGCCCAACTCCACACTCTGGCCTCCTGCCACCTCCCGCCGGGGACGCCCCTGCCGCGCGCGCCCAGGGAACTCTCCCCGCCGGGCGCACCAGACCAGGCGCCAGGGGGCGCCCCCCGCCGGCTGCCTGCGCTCTCCCGGGCGGCTGTTTGAAAGTGCGGAGCAGGAGCTGGGCTGCGCACGGGGCTGGCGGGCAGCGGCAGCCCGGCCTCCTTTGTCCCCTCCCCTACTCGCCGAGCCGGCAGCGGGTGCAGCAGCCGGGAGCGGAGCAGGCCGGCCTGGGGGGATCCTTCCCTTCCCGCAGCAGCACCGAGGTCGCCATCTTCGCCTCGGCTCCCAGGCAGGGCGACGGAAAATCCCTCTAGCCAGGCGCTGCTCGTGCCGCATCCCTCGCCGCCAGCTCCCTGCCGCGGGCACCTAGCGCCTGACCCCGCCCGAGAGCCGGGGCAGCCGGGGAGGGGAGTGGGCGCGGCCCCCGCCCGCTCCATGTGATCGCCCGGGCTGAACAGCCTCCCGCACTGATCTCATCTCCATCCTCCCCAGCGCTGCGGGCACCCGGCGGGAGAAGCCAGACAAAGGAGCAGGCGCTGCTGTAGCGGGAGGTGAGTGACTGGGGGGTTTATGGGGGCAGAAGGGGCCTAATTTTCGTGTTTCTCCCCCATTTCTATGTAACCCCCTCCTTCGAAACCCTCCGGCTTCATGTGCACTGGGAGTGGCCTCTTCGCCGCCCAGAGCGACCCCTCGCCCCCGCCTTCCACCATCACCTCCCCCCCCAACTCGACTGCAGCTGCAAAGCAGGGATGCAGGCTCGTCCAGCCTCCAGCCAGCGAAGAGGGGAGCAGGGCTGGGGCTGGGGGCTCAGGGCTGGAAGACGAGTGTGATCTGTAGTGCGGGTGTGTTGGTGGGAAACAGACAGCCGTACCTGTGTGGACCCCACTGGGCTACGGTGTAATGCACCAGAGCCTGCAGCTCCATTTTCATCCCTGGGAAAGTCCTTCGCTCTCCATTCTGTTGTCACTTCTCTTCCTTCAAAGTCAAAGCAGGAGGAGGGGAAATTCCCACACGCAGGGCACAAATGAAGGCTCACTGTGTAATAATTCTTGCAGTGTGAGGCAAGTTGGGAACAGGAGGCTGAAAAAGCTTGGCAAATGTTTGGTGCCATTGCATAGCCAGTGGTGTTGTCAGTGGTAGGTCAGGTTTCACAATAGCATGGACCAAAGGCTTTGGGGAAGGAAAGCCGAATCTCTCTGATCCTACACACAGTGGTGTGCCCCCCCCTTTTTAAAAAAATAGGCTGTAAACCCTGCAATTGGATATTAGTAAGCAAAAAAAATCTAGGGCTTTCTCTCCCCTCCTCCCTCCAAGCTAATCAGAACATTAACAGAATTAGTGCCTGCACAGCTTGGCTCTTTCTCATGGAGTTAAAGAGAGCAGGAGAGGAAACTCCAATAGGGATTTAGAGCACAAATGTATTATTTTTTTTTCTGCTCTCCCTCCCCCTGCTAATCTACAGTGACTATAAGGCCAGATTTGCTTCCTTTCCACAATGCTGTAGGCTTCACTGTGAGTAAAGTGATGCTCCTACAGCATTTAAAAAATGTTAGCAGTTAATTCTTTGTTCCTTTTTTGTCAAAGTGGCAGCAAGGACAGTTTCATTTGCTCAAAAATATTTAAAACTGCTGTTTCTGGGGAAAATATGACAATTGAGAACATCTAGGGGGACAGGTGATGCCGTTAACAGGTTGTTTAGTGCAAGTGCTTCTTGAGCTCAAGGACAAAAGGAGGCTTCTTTTTTGCTTTTTTTTCTTGGCACAGAGGGTGTGGTAATGGCACTGAAATGCAGCATTGGTAACTGAACAGGAGTAGGGCACTGTTAACTGCATATGTGAGGAAAAATGTTTGTCCCTTATTGGGTGCTATGGAGGCGTTAATGAGTTCATGGTTGATGTGACAGCTTTATTGTTAACTTATACAAATCTGAGTAAAATACAAAAATTCACTCTAGAGAAATTACCTGACGCTATCCACAAGCTGTATGTGTAAAATCATTGGTGAGTTAGCACCACACATCAGAACTATAAGGTAGTGTTGCATGTATGAATTTATCTGTCTTTGAATTTAAACCTGTTAATTTCAAAATTCAGTGTTCCTAATACAAAGCATCTAAAAAGTCACCTTTTCAAATAAGTAACAAACTCTTGACATATTTTTAAGTTTATTTTGTATGACTAACCATGTGTGAAGAACTTTGGCATAAACTATTGCTTTTCATAGGCTAAGAAAATATAACATTCTGAGGTGAGATTTGTGACTTAGACATCCAGCATGAAATAAGTGTCACACAAGTTCTTCATGTTGTTTTGAACCAGAGGCTGACTGCTCTTTGGGTAACTTGGGGTAAATGTTAAATGAAAATGTTTATTTTTATGTTGAGTAACAAGATCTTCTAGAGGCAATTAAATCAAACAAACAAACAAAAACCCCACAGCCTCTGCTGTAATGACAGCTATTTTTTTTCTGAAAATAAACACTTACAGCTAATTTTTGAGTGCTGTCTGACAGAATTTTACTACTTTATCATAGCTTAATGGTTACCTTGATTTAGTAAATTAAAGATATATCTTTCTGTGACAGAAAAGCTTATGTAATACTATTTTTAGGTTCTCCATTTATCTTCTGAATCCTAACATAAAGGGCCAAATTCTGTTCTATTTTATATGGGTATAACTTGAATAATTCCAATTATTGTAATGGTATTATGCTAGATTGACACTGGTGCAAGTGAGATTAGAATTTTGTCCAATGATTGTTTGTCTTTCTAGTTTATAATTGCCCATATAATACTATCTTGCTCACACCCATGTTTATCTAAGTAGGGAAGAGCTGATAGCCGATGAAATTCTCTTACGGAACATTTTATATTATAAAATATCTTTGGGGATTTCATAGTACTAAAAAATTGTTGGAGGTAAGCAAGTCATTTTGGAAATAACACCACTTGCATTGTCAAGACACCTGTGCAACTGTTAGTCTGTTCCTGATCTCTTTCAGTTTCTATTGTCATTTCCCTTTTTGCCAAAAAAGGCAATATTAAAGATTAAATGTTGGAGAGTGGTAACTCTGCCCCTAATCCTGCAGATACTTATGTAAGTGAATAGTCTCACATAACTCATTGCTTAGTTCAGTGGGATTATTCACTTTGCATAAAGTTGAGCACAGGTGTAAGTATTTGTAGGATTGGGGTTTAAACAATCTCTTAGGTGCAGTAAGAAATTTAGAAGCAAAAGTTATATATTTTTCTTGATAATTAAGATGACTTTATTAGTGGTTAGTGCATTTTCTACAGAAGAGTAGGTTCCTAACTATTCTAGCTTTTTTCTCTCTGAGAAGTAGTGGAGTCATTCCTACAACAAGGAATTCATTTGTGGGTTTTGTTTTGTTTTTTCTTCAAGAAACTTCATAACGTTGCTACCAAAGTTCTGTAAATTAGGAACTATAAAATTAGCCTTAGTAAGTATTTTTATAACCTGTTGTTACACTGATTGAGTGAAGAATAAAGGAACCTGTAGAATCATTACATATAATTTGTTAGTTCATGCCTGAATCTCCTACCGCTTTGCGCTATCACAGTAGAGATAGGTGAGACTCAGAGTTTTAAATCTACTGGCTATTTTTATATTATATAACAAGAAAAATCAACTTGTCTTGAAGCATGCCATTAATTCTGACTCCAGGTGCTTGTCAGAGTTCTACTGTAGCTGGCATTGTAACGATTTGAGAAAAGTTTGTCATGATAGAAAAAGACGGCAGGAGCTTTTTCAACATCTTGTCTTGATTCCTGTTGTCCAAAAAAATAAGTTGATTGATTTTAGCAGGGGAAAGGGAAAAAATAGTATAAAGAGGAAAACTGCAACAGAGTGTTCTAAATGACTTTTTTCTTTTCTGTCAGAATAGGCAATATAACGATAGATCATGAGTAATATAGTGGTGACGAGAAACCATCTCATGTCACTTGGAGGCTTTATAGTGGGTAAGAAATGCTTAGCAAATTTTTTTCAGCAAGAACTGTATTAGGCACTAACACTATTAAGTCTTTAGTGGGGAAAACTAGATCCTGATGAAAAATGTTAACCACCAATCACTGTCAAAATTAATTGTCCACTAGGGTGAGGTTATGATCCAATGTGATGCCAGAGAACGTGACTGAATGTTTTGAATTCTGTGTATGCTTCTGTTGGCCTTAGCTTTTGGCTGGTTTGCAAAAAAAATTTTTTCATTTTTTTTAACTAGAATTCTAAGCCAAATATAATTCAGCTTTAGGTTTCCCCTGGTAACTGTTAGATCAGTAATATAGAGTTAATTTAGTTTAATTTTTTCCTGGAAGAACAGCTTCATTCCTAATAGGTTAGTTTAATTTTCACATGACTCCCCATTCTAGAACCTATTCACTCAAAAGCATATTGGAATGCATCCTAATAGGAGGAATGATGACTCTTGAGGTCACCTGTAAACTATTTTAGGGATACAGATTCTAGCACAAAAGTTAAACATAGCACATCTTATTTTGGAAGCCTTTGCCTCTGAGAAGTGTATAATTCAAAAACTGAAATACAGCAATCTTACTATTCGTCTGTCAGATCTGATATTTTGCTTCTGTGTGTTGTTCTGACAAAATTATATGCTGAATTAGATTCTTAATAATGACCACATGCAAATTGTTGCCACAGTACAAAAAATAAGCACACATATGAGACCAAAATTTATTAGCTTTTTGGGGGATGAAGAGATACATGGTTACTCAAATTTTGAAATACCTTCATTTTTTAAAAAGAGAAGAACCAAAATCAGATCAGAGTACTATTACAGGTTTGGTCCCTGAGTCTTCACGAGCTTCACACATGCTTTTGTACTACAGTCTGTGGTTACTTCTAAGCTGAGAGGGCACTACCAAACCTTTAGGACACTTCACTAGTTATCTCATTAAAAATATATTCGGGCACAATGGCAACAGTTGGATTTGGATTCCCAGCGCTGAAAACACAACCATTCATGTACTAAGTGATCTTGTCCCCTAAATATTTGTCAGTTAAATCAGTCTATTGCTAGTCTTTACAAGTGTCAGCTGTGATTTTAAACAAGTTGGTATTCTCCTCCCCCATGTCCCAAATATATACTTTGTTCTTTGAGGATGTAAAAACCTGCCTGCTGTAAATGACGTGCTGGAGTACAGTGGTTCTGAAAATGGGTCTGTGACGTCTTTTTTTTTTTGTCACAGAGTAAAACATTAGTCTTCAAGCAGTGCTGTTTATGACTAGCCATGAACCAGTCAAAAAGCTTCTCAAAGTTTCTGAGGGTGTTTTGACCAGGTAAAAGCACTTGTCTGCGTCATGCACAACTGCTTGGTGTCTTTCTTCCTTGGGTGAGCAGTGAGGGCTTTAAGTAGGGGGAGACATTGAGGAAATAAAGACCTTGGATACAAAATGGAAGCAGGATAGGCATAATCAGGTAACTGCACCCACCATATTAAAACAAGTTTATGTTAATTGTATCCCCCTTCACTCTGTTACTATTTTCACATTCCTTTCAGCAATTATAACTGCTGGAGAGTTAAGGACTCATAAATTGGGAGACTGTCCCATGAGAGGGTTTATTTTTGGGGCTTGCAGTATATTTGTAGTTAGTGTAGGGGTTGATACTTCAATAGGAGTAGAAGTATTCCGTTAATTAGCCACCCTTCATGGAGGCACAATTAAATAAGTGCTGACATACTTGGAGCATTTTACTTTATCTTCCTCTGTACAGTGGGCAGAGTAACAGAGGTATTTGGTTATGCATAAGGGTTTATCTACATGTTTCCCTCTGCTAGGACTAGAGCCATAATTAGTGATCTACCTTCTGAAAAAATTACCACAGAATATTAACTTCCTTTTATTATTCTATATTGTTTTATTGGTAACAGAATTCCCAGTCCCTGTCCCTATCCTTTCTAGCACTCACTGATTAGTGATTCATATCAGTTTTCTCTTTGGCATTTTGTGATTATGACATGTGGACAAGGGGGATCCAGTGGACGTAGTGTACTTAGATTTCCAGGAAGCCTTTGACAATGGCCCTCACCAAAGGTTCTTATGTAAATTAAGCTGTTGTGGGATAAGAGAGAAGATTCTTTGGTGGATTGAGAACTGGTTAAAAGACAGAGAACAAAGGGTAGGAATAAATGGTAAATTTTCAGAATGGAGAGGGGTAACTAGTGGTGTTCCTCAAGGGTCAGTTCTGGGACCAATCCTATTCAACTTATTCATAAATGATCTGGAGAAAGGGGTAAAAAGTGAGGTGGAAAAGTTTGCAGATGATACTAAACTGCTCAAGATAGTTAAGACCAAAGCAGATTGTGAAGAACTTCAAAAAGATCTCACAAAACTAAGTGATTGGGCAACAAAATGGCAAATGAAATTGAATGTGGATAAATGTAAAGTAATGCACATTGGAAAAATAACCCCAACTATACATACAATATGATGGGGGCTAATTTAGCTACAACTAATCAGGAAAAAGATCTTGGAGTCATCGTGGCTAGTTCTCTGAAGACATCCACACAGTGTGCAGCGGCGGTCAAAAAAGCAAACAGGATGTTAGGAATCATTAAAAAGGGGATAGAGAATAAGACGGAGAATATCTTATTGCCCTTATATAAATCCATGATACGCCCACATCTTGAATACTGTGTACAGATGTGGTCTCCTCATCTCAAAAAAGATATACTGGCATTAGAAAGGGTTCAGAGAAGGGCAACTAAAATGATTAGGGGTTTGGAATGGGTCCCATAGGCGGAGAGATTAAAGAGGCTAGGGCTTTTCATCTTGGAAAAGAGGAGACTAAGGGGGGATATGATAGAGGTATATAAAATCATGAGTGATGTTGAGCAAGTGGATAAGGAAAAGTTATTTACTTGTTCCCATAATATAAGAACTAGGGGTCACCAAATGAAATTAATGGGCAGCAGGTTTAAAACAAATAAAAGGAAGTTCTTCTTCACACAGCGCATAGTCAACTTGTGGAACCCCATCCCTGAGGTGGTTGTGAAGGCTACGACTATAACAGAGTTTAAAAGAGAACTGGATAAATTCATGAAAGTTAAGTCCATTAATGTCTATTAACCAGGAAAGGTGTCCCTAGCCTCTGTCAGAAGGTGGTGATGGGACAGCAGGAGAGAGATCACTTGATCATTACCTGTTAGGTTCAGTCCCTCTGGGGCACCTGTCATTGGCCACTGTCAGTAGACAGGATACTGGATGGACCTTTGGTCTGACCCAGTACAGCCATTCTTATGACACATCCCCAAGGACACCACTTGCTAGAGAGGGCTGCTAGCAGAAGGCAAGATGAAATCACCCAGGTTGACTGAGGTAGCTAGATAGAGTGGTACAAGACTAGGGGTCGTCTTGGATTCAAACTTACAATACAAATATAATAATAACATAATTTAATAACCCCCCCAATAGGGAACCAGGAAGCAGATGTCAAAATCAGAAGCCCAGGGAACACTCTGAGAAAGCAAATTCTTTCTCTAGGGCTTAGTATATCTTTAATATAGATTTTAAACATTCTTTCCAATATTCAAAATACTCTTTAATTTAGAAGTTAATTTGCTTAGATTGAAGGTGATCAGTGAATGGTTCATACATTGGTTAATATATGGCCCACAGCCACTACTTCCTTTTAATACTGAAATTTGGACTGTAGAGATTCTAGGTCTCAGCATCCAATGCTGCTTCTTCATTCAAACATCCTCCTGCTGCAGCCTGCTCTAGCTTTTGATTTTGGCTGTCTACTGTCAAGTTGCCAATGCAGTCCTTGGTTGGACAGTTGTTCCTCCTACTCCTTATGATTTAAGTTGTATGTGAGCTGAAATGCCAATAAATATTAAATGTTTGCTCAGGGTAATTGTGTACAGTGATGTTCCTGCACTATAGAAGAATTGTTGTATGAAAAAATACTGATTCATTCTTATGGTAATATTTGGAAAAAACTTCGTATAAGCAATGTGAGTTGAGGCTTCTCATATCTTAAGATGAAACCTAATGATAAAAATTGTATGTAATGATCTGTCTTCCCAGCCAAGTACTTGTAGTAGTTTAAAAAGCAAGCAGGGATACTATTTCTAATGATCTGTAACTGTTTAGATCAGAACAAAGAACCGTTTGTTCCATGTGTGTCTAAAACAGGGTCCAAAACCAGAAAGCAATTTGTGTAGTGAATAACTGCTTAGCACACTGCACCTTCATTTGCTAAGCATTTCAGTGTTTTATATATTTTTTTTAACAAGGCATTGCTTGAAGAAATATTTACACTTTTTAAAATGGTTCTCAGCTTGCATTTGCTTTGAACTTTACAGAAAGCAAGCATTATATCCATAACAATTCAAATCTGTAAACTGTATGAAGCCTTTAACAAAGTAGAAAATGTGGTGTCACAAAAATCTTAATTGTCCACTTTCACTATATTTTGAGCAAAATCAGCAATTTTCTAGCTATAGCTATCTCAGAAACTGTTAGAACTTCCTCTGTTTTAATTTATAGACTTGCCTTTTTGTGCACTTTGTTTTATCAAAATAATTCTTTCCTTTCCCTTTTGCTTGGCTTCAGTGTTTTGAGGTCACTTTTTTCTAGTAAGTGCTTTCCCCCCTCCTTTTTTGACACCAGGTTTTGGGGCAGATTAAGTCTTGCACAATCACTGCACTTAAGTCAAATGGAACTAACTTCCTTGTCAAAACCTTTGGGCTGTTAAATGTTGAATTATTCCATGTGGGACACTTCATTATTTATGTGGGTTCCTTTATCTCCCAGTTTGTATCCAATAACTTCTTGCGCTAATTGATAACATTCTCTCTCTCTCTCTCTCTCTCACTCCGTTGCGCGCGCTCTCTCTCTCTCTCTCTCTCTCTCGGCATTCTGTGATACGGCTATTCTCTATCAGGCACCGCTTGCTAAAGGAATGGCTCCTTTTTACATGTATTCCAAATACAGCTTTTTCATACAACTTTACAGTCAATTGCTGACTAGTATGGTCCATTTCCTTCAATTAACAGTGTGAGAGAGTGGAATCTTGCAGAGCTGTAGGGTGATAAGGTGGATGAGGTAATATATTTTAGATATTTGGATATCTTTTAGATGTAGCATGTCAGTCCTTTTCTAACTCTTTTCTACTCTGAGTTCTTAGCAAAAATATTTTGTATCCCGTGAGACATTAAAAATGTGACCATAAGGAAAATCAGTATTCTGGGGGTAAAGAATGGTCTTGAGTACTTCAACATTGGAAACAGATTGCGTGGTCCAGAATGGAAGTAATGCCACCAGCAGAGGGCAAACGCAGGTGTTTCACTTAGTAGTTCATCTGAGATCATTTTGAGGAAGACACTTGAGACACTGACCTGCAACAGAACAAAATGTAGATTCAAATACTGTACATATTTGCTGAAATTACCTATAACTAGACTTTTTAAATAATCATATTTAGCTCTGATATTTCCTATGAATACTGTTCAGTGTATCATACACAAGTATACATTAATGCGTATATGGTGTCTTGAAATCAGTACTGCTTATTACTGGATACAGAAAACAATACTTACGTTTCTGTAAGGGAGTGATTCTAATAAGACACCATAAACATTGGAGAGGTCTGTGGGGTGGTAGAAGAAGCTGTAGGTCAGTAACTCTAGTTACTATTTAAATTTTATTTTTTTAATTGCATTTTAAGATAGTGTTCAGGCAATGCACTACTTCTCTGAATCAATCAGTGGATTTGATATAAATCACTAGTCAGGAAGACTCAATTTAATCATGGATTTCTACATAAAAGTGCATTCTTGATGGTTGTTATAACTTAATACATATTCTTCACAACTCAGAGATAGATATAGGTTTCATTTTTAGAAGGTCCATGCAATACATTTTTAAAGTGATTTTATTTTGAGAAATTTCCAGATTAGTTTTACAGCTATATCAGAAAATGAATGATTGTTTGGTTATTTCATTAGCAAGGGTAATTGAAGCAGATATTTATGAAGTCATTGGGAGGTGATCTCCAATTGAACAGGTTAATCATTAATATTTGAAGGATTTTCTTGCCATGCTGTATTAGGAGGAGAACATCACCAGACAGACATTTAAATTGTTTTAGTTAAATAAAACGTTATGTATTCTGGATTTTTTCTTCAACAACAAACATAATATTTTAACAAAACAAGCATATGAATCCTTTAATTTAGTTAAACCTTCAAGTTTTTTAAAATCAGGTTCTTTTTTGTTAAAATTGTTTTTAACTAAAATACTTTAAATGAAATAAAAACAAATTAAATTGACTATATCATCCAGGTCAACATGAGAAACTTAAAATATTGGCTTCTGCAGCTCACTCAGTTGTTTCACCTTCATTTTCCTGTTTTGTTCATAATCTGGAAAACAAAAACAAGCTTTCCTGCTTTTCAGGTCCCAAACGATTTGTCAACTTGGAATAAATTAGTCCAAAGGAAGAAAATATTCTTTCTACGGCGGCAGAGGAAGCTACTACTGTTAAAAGTGAGATTATCACTTCAACAGTCTCTGAATCCAAGTGCTTCCACAAGTTCACTGGTGTGACTTTCTTTAAAACATCATCAGCAAACATATATTTCTTGAACGATTCTTATTCCCAAACTGGGTCTCTTTTATGGCCTGCTGCCTTTATAGGTTTTCACTTCTAGTGAGAGGATGGTATTGTGGATCTCAAATCAATGAAGGCTACGCTCAGAAAGACCTCAAGACTTCTGGAACATGCTGCTTAAACAGTTTCACTTTTGTTTCTACTGCCTGTACCTCCCTTCTCACGTTTATTTCCAGAATTCTTTTCCTTGTCCAGATTTGTTCCACCCCCAACAGTCTTCTAATCACTGAACTTTTTGAAACTTTTAATTTTTAGAGAGAGGTAACGGATTGACTGTGTGTACACAAATTTGCAGAGGGACAATAGGGTTGAGGTCTGTTATTTCTCTCCTTTATATATTATTTATTTAAAAACATTTTTGCTGTTAACAAGCATGTTATCTCTGGAGACACAAATCCACAGTTTGAGAACTGCGAAACTAAGCATCTGTGATGATATCTTCCAGACTGAGCACTGAGTCCCATTGGATAGATAGAAAAATTAACCTGAATAATCTATACAGAAGCCCCTGGAACCCCATAAAATTAAGTCCCTAAATCCATGAACTGTTGGAACTCATTTACAAAACTTTTCTTAAACATTACATGAATGTATTGTCTCATCCTATAGAATTAGAATTTATAATCCCTATTCCGTGATGAGATAGCTTTGAGCTATAATATATCTTAATTAAAACCATCTTTAGATAGGTTTTTTCCTCAAAAAGCATTTTATCAAAAAAAATCTGATTTAAATTTAAAAAAATCAGATTTTTTTAAAATCACTGATTTTTATTCACCCTGATCTGCATGTGGTGTGGACTTTTTCAGTAGTACAAGCAGGGCCTGCTATGTTTCATCAGGCTCCTTTATTTCAATATTAAATTATTTTTCTTTCTTTCTTTCTTTATTATTATGGCCGTACTCTGTTTACAGAGATAAAACTCAGTTGCCTCTGGCTTTGTTGACATAAAGGTCGTTTGTTTGACAAGGAAGAAAGCTCAGAAGTAAAACAGCTATCTTGTAGCAGGTAAAGCTTCTGAATATTAGGGCTAGTTAGTGGATTTAAGCCTGCACTGAGGTGGATTTGGAGGGGTTGTACACCAGTACTGCTGCTTAATTTAACTGGCTGCAGGGTGGGCTCACCATGCACTAGTTCACAATTGTGCCATTGGACCTGGCTACTGGACAAGGATGCTAAGAAATTAGGATTCTAAGGAAACTCTGTAGCCCTCACACCTACCCCCCTGTATATGCAGGCACAATCTTGTCTTAATATCTAAGATTTCAGTGCACAGTTTTTCTTCCATAGTCCTTCCTGACCAACTCCCATTGATTTAAATGGGACAACTCACATGCTTAAGTACCTCTTGTAAAATTTGTAGCCAAATTGAAGTTGATGGCAAATTCCCATTGACTTCAGCCCTCAATTCTAACTTCATTTGGATGATGCATATGCAGAAAGTTAAACACATGTAAATGTTTGCAAGATCAGAGCCTTATTTGATGCAATTTTGGTAGCATTGATGGATAAGAGAAATTGTGGAGTGTTATACACAGATTCATGGCCTATACTCTGTGCCAGGGTGGTGAATATTCTAGGTTCCCCCCACACACACACGTCTGCTGGGTGCCGTGTCATGGCGTGACAGTTATAGTAGGGTATGAAACAGTTCATTTGACTGCCTTAGGTGGTCCAAAACAGTATCCTTCATGTGATGTGACCTCACATGTATGGTGCATGTGAGGTCATGCTGTGCGATCCTTTGGGGGCCAGATAGAATTGTCCTGCAAGCCAGATCTGGCCTTCGGACCACCAGTCAGACAATGCACAGCTGGACAGGACTTGCATACGTAGCTGGCAGGCCACTGGCTTGTTGTCTGTCTTTATTTCCCGCAAAGTACAAAATGCTGAGGAAGAATGTTCCCTGTTCCATGGAACTCGCAACCTAGACAGACAACTTACAATTCAAACAAATGTATTTATCTGGTTAAAGACTATGCCAACCAAGCAACACACAGTGGTTTGAGCATTGGCCTGCTAAACCCAGGGTTGTGAGTTCAATCCTTGAGGGGACCATTTGAGGACTGGTTCTGCTTTGAGCACGGGGTTGGACTAGATGATCTCTTGAGGTCCCTTCCAACCCTAATAATCTATGATTAGATAGTCTTGTTGTTTTGGCGTTGAGCAACGTAATATTATTTGGAAATTCCAATAATTGTGTTCAATTTATATTGCTCAGAGAATCCATTTTCTGGAGCAAACAAGTCTAAAGAATTGGTAGAAGAAAATGCATTATGCTACAGTTCAAGTACTGGCATTTCTAATAAAATAATAAGGGTGATTATTACACTCAGGAGGACCGGAGAATAATTTGGATGCTTTTCTTCATACCAGATTCCCTCTATTTGGATTTTTAATTTCCCTCCCCTCTTCTCCCCCCCCCCCCCCCCCCCCCCCCCCCCCCCCCCCCGTAACTGGAAAGGTGGGGTAGAGGATTGCTTATGCTCAGGTAGATCAAATTTAAAAGATATTTTAATCAGTGTGTTCTGTCCTAGGACAGTATTTATCAAATGTTTGTGACTCATATTGTCTCTTTAAATGTAACCTAATTTGTATTCACATCTAATCAAAGATACTAAGGGCATTTTAGATACAGTGCTACTCCAAAATTCCAGGCAACAAATGGTGTACATCACCATGGTAATGTTTGTGTGGGAAGCATGGTAAAGCCAGAAGCTGACTTTAGTATATTACATGTGTTCACTGCCACTAGAAACTGTCAGTTCTTTGAAGTATGTGGCTCTTTGGGCTTAATTAATAATATGATACAGCCAGTGCTGCTAATGGCCTTAAAAAAACAAAACACAAATCCCTGTATCTGATTTATTGTGACCTGGCAGCTAATCTGCTCACAAAATCAAAGAGATGAGAGTATTGGTTGGCTTTTTTTCTTTATTTTGACAATGACATATCAAAACTTAGTGAGACTGGTAAACAAAAGTCGTTTGTTTACTGCAGCTCTGAGAACATCGTAGAGAGGTCTAAGACACCTTGGCATAGAAAAGGATGTCTTCAAAACTGGAGCTGCATATTAAAAAGGCTACAGTTGTAGCAGCTCATCATCTGTTGAAATCCTGCCAGATCACATCCTGACATGTTTTAGATTCTTGCTTTGTAGGTATGTCAAGAAACTTTATGCATACTATCATTGCATTGAGTATGGAATGAGTCCTGAATCACAAGGTCCATGCTATCTCTCCCCTCCACCACCATTTTTATTCTCCAATTTCTAACAACGGTGAATGTTTTACCCACTATATCATCTACCTATGTCGCCGACATCAGCTTGTCTCCATTAGTGAATACTGTGTGTGTCAGTGAAAGCAGAATGTATGTCATGTTTTAAAAATAATAATAAAAATTAACCTGAAACTCCAAAATGAGTCTAAGAAATAATTCCAGTTTAATATTAAAAGTAATGTATCTTTCTGTAGAGGTTGGGCTAGCCTTCATACTGGTTCAAATCCAGACTATATTTTATTGACTTGCATATTGGGTGGCGTGAGAGAATGCGTAGGGAGTTGTAGAACTGATAAATGAAATTGTTTTCAATTGTCACTTTATTAATGTAACTTCTGTTTACCATTCACTACACTTGCCTATACTGTAACTTCTGTCCCATATTGTAATTCAAATCCCATTTTAAAACACTCACTCCATTTTGTAAAAGCTTCCTCCAACCTTCATTTTTGCAAACCCTGCTGTAATCTTATTAGTTTAGTTTAGATGTGTGAATGAGGTATGTATGAATGATGGAATCAACCTCCAGCCCCAGCCTGTCCTGATGAGATAAAGTTCAAATACCAACGGCTGAAGACCTAGACAACAGCCCTAAACAAAGTAAGAAGCATCCACCCTAAAAAGAAAAGGACAACAGAAGGAAGATCAAAGCCAGGTTCAAGGCTGAAAGTCACGCCTGCAATTGATGGGTGATCAATCTAAACCCAGAGGCAGCATGACACAGCAAGACCTATAGACTTTGAATCCAAAACTAAAAGCCTATAAAAAAGAAGGGTGAGATGAGAAACTCTGGGTAACGTTTTGCTGCCAACATGGAAGAACATCGGTGCCTGCCCAACAGAGATCCAGCTCAGCCTTGTGCCCAGCTTTCCTGGCCAGTTAGCTGCCACAAGCTACGAACCCAAGCTGCAAAATCAAGCCATGAACTTAAGCTATCTTCAGGACTGGTAACTATGCAGCAGCTGCAGAACACCTGATGAATGTGGGTGTGTGTGTGTGAACGTGTGTATGTGTGTGCGTATAGGTATTAGGTATTATAATGTGAGTGTGTGTGTGTGTGTGTGTATAGGTAATAGGTATAATGTGTGTGTATAAGAATTAAGATATTAGTTATTAGTCATAAATTGTTATCATAATAAATGTGGCATCTTTGCCTTGTCCCCTTTAATAAGATCCTGCTCATTTTTACTGGTCTAATATAATTGGTACAACAGTCCCAATCCATTTCTTATTTGACAGGTAATCACATTAGAAAACAACCAATATGTTGAATTTTTGTAGCCAATCTCATTGGAGAGGCAAGAACAAACTGGGTTGTTGATCTCCAGAAGGAATCTCTGCATATCAGGATTCAATACCCCACCAATGTGCTTTGTAGGAGAGCTTCCAGCACTACTTACAAATCTGGATAAATTTTGTGTGGGTTAAGTCTCAGTCTTAGCTCTTAAGGTTCTGAATTTGGTATCTGCAAAACTTGCACATCAAATTTTCTGGAAGTAGTTTTATCATCTACAGAGCCATTTGAGCAACGGTATGTGTTAAACTCACAGTTTGGTGCATTTTTAGTAGAGGTGTTCGTTTTGTTTTAGTTGCTTAAAATGGTTTTCCTTCATTGAAAAAACATGGAGCTCAGTTATTTTTTACAAAGTTAAATCTGTCCTCCATAAGAGTAAATTTGAAAAGTGATGACTATGAAAGGCTTAATCTCATGAAAACAGGTTTCAGTTCTTGGAAGCTGTGAATCTGTTCATGCAATGGAGCAATTTTTTAGCTGCTGATTTATTAAAGACCCCATCATACACTGGTTGAGTGAGACAGTTTAATGATCACATATTAGATGTACTGGTTTCCTATTCTTGCTAATTTTTTTGTTAAAGGACGTGACTTTATTATTTTTACTTTAAATATTGATTTGTTTCTAAAACCATGTTTCTCCACACGTGTTGAGACTCCTCAAATATATTGAATTCTGAGCACCTGCCAGTTCTAACATGTGCAAGTTTTATATTAGAACAGAGGCTTTGTTTGGGCATTTGTGTGATTTGAAGCAGACGTGCTGGGGGTTATTTGTACTACATGCTGATGCTTGCTTTTAATTGATTTTAGTTTCTTAGGTCAAATAGGAATGAAAATTCATTAGTTAATGTAGGCTTTGCCCTGATCTGATTGTTTCTACCAGTTCCAGGTAAAGATGCTACTTTTGAAAATAGGTTTCCAATGACAGAGCAATAGAGTTCTGAGGGGATCCTTCTAAAAGAAGAGAAATTTCTTTAAAAACTTACATATTATTTCACCAAAACAGAGGGAGGAGGGGCGAGTACAAAAGTAAAAAGGCTTCTTTACCCTTTAGGCACAACAGGATGAGATGGGCCCTGCAGCACTGATGTAAGATTAAAACCTGTTTTTAAACTACTGCAGTATCTTTGCACAGTGGAGTGAGCTAAGAATGGACTGGCAGACTTCATTTAGAGTTTCCTTTTTTGTCGTTTAAGGTCAAATACTTGTAAAAGTAGGGTAGTGCACACACTGGATTTCTGCAGTGTAAAAAGTATGCCAAATACATTTAGATTTTAATTTGAGTTGGATAAAAGTACACAGTGACTTCAAGACTGACCTCATTGAACTTTTGAGACCCAACCAGGGCTGGTGCAACCATTTAGGCAACCTAGGCGGTCGCCTAGAGCACTAGGATTTGGGCGGCGGCCAGATCTTCGGCCGCTCTGGTCGCTACTGGCCTTTAGGCGGAGGGAGCTGGGGCAGGGGAGCACGGGGAGGGTCGCCTGCAGCAAGTAAAGGGGGAGCGGCATGCAGGGGAACTCCCCACCCCAGCTCACCCCTGCCCCATCTCCTCCCCGAGCACGCTGTTGCTGCTTCACTTCTCCCGCCTCCCAGGCCTGCGGCACCTAAGCTGATTGGCACCGCAAGCCTGGGAGGTGGGAGAAGTGAAGCAGCGACGGGGCTCAGGGAAGAGGCGGGGCGGGGTGAGCTGCTTCACTTCTCCCACTTCTGAGGCTTGCGGCACCAATCAGCTTAGGTGCTGCAAGCCTGGGAGGCAGGAGAAGTGAAGCAGCGACAGCGTGCACAGGGAGGAGGCGTGAGCTGGGGCGCGGGGTGTGCCTCAGGGCGAAAGATGGGGGGTGGGGAGCTGCTGCGGGGAGGGTGCCTCAAGATGGAGGGGGGGAGCTGACGCGGGGGGGGCGCCTCAGGGTGGGGGCTTGGGGACGGGGTAGGGCGCCTAGGGTGCGAAACATCCATGCACCGGCCCTGGACGCAACGCTGTCAGATTTCCCTTGCTGGTGGTGTTTGTGCCATATAGTCTGTTAATTCTCAATGTCATGTGACATTGAGCAAAACGTGAAAATCGATCAGGATGAGTATTTCTTTTACTTGAGAAAGGAAAATAAAATTCCATTTTGAGGCAGATTAGGACTGAGAATATTCAGGTCCTATTTGAAACTATTTGATTCAGTGGTTTCAAAGTCTGAAAGTGTTTTTTAAAAGTAAATTCTATAATGTTGGAATTTACCTCTTAAAAATGTTGAAACTATCTGAATTTTGATGGCTTTTAATAGAATTACACCTATCATGCCTAATCTGTTGCATGAGCCTCAGCTCCCTGCTGGGAAATACAATGCAGTATTATTTAAGCCTTCTGAAAGGGATACCTACCCCCCACATAGAGATCCTGATACACTGGCAAGGATTTCTAAAAACTGGTTTTCAAATACATATTTTGAGTACATTAATTTCTTTAGGCCTCTTGAAGAAAGTCATTTTAAAAGTGCTCGCTTGAGGCCTGATACAACCACCATTGACAGGGTTTTGCTATTAATTTCAGTGAGAACAGGACTGGGATGTTTTATGCATTAAGAACTGTCATTATTCAGCAGATCAGAGTGGATAAAAATCAATGATTTAAAAAATAATCCAGTTTTTTAAATTTAAATCGGATTATTTTGATAAAATGCTTTTTGAGGAAAAAACCTATATAAAGATCGTTTTAATTAAGGTACATTATAGCTCAAAGCTGTCTCCTCATGGAATAGAGATTATAAATTCTAATTCTATAGGAAGAGACAATATATTCATGAAATGTTTTAAAGAAAAGTTTTGTAAACGAGTTCCAACAGTTCATGGACTAGGGACCCAATCTTATGGGGTTCCAGGGGCTTCTGTATAGATTATTTAGGTTAATCTTTTTCTATCTACCCAATGGGATTCAGTGCTAAATCTAGAAAATACCATCAGAGATTCTTAGTTTTGCAGTTCTCAAACTGTGGATTTGTGTCTCCGGAGATAACAATGTTTTAAAATAAATAATATATAGAGGAGAGAAATAACAGACTTCAACCCTATTGTCCCTCTGCAAATTTGTGTACACACAGTCAATCCCTTACCTCTCTCTAAAAGTGAAAAGTTTTTCAAAAAGTTCAGTGAATAGAAGATTGTTGGGGACGGAACAGATCTGGACAAGGAGAAGAATTCTGGAAATAAATGTGAGAAGGGAAAGACAGGCAGTAGAAACAAAAATGAAACTGTTTGAGCATCATATTCCGAAAGTCTTGAGGTCTTTCTGAGTGTAACCTTCATTGATTTGAGATCTATCATACCATTCTCTCACTAGAAGGGAAAACCTATTAAGGCAGCAGGCCATAAAAGAGACCCAATTTGGGTCTCATCTATCTGAGTTGTGAAGAATATGTATTAAGGTTATAACAACGAACAAGAAGCACTTTTGAGTAGAAATCCATGATTAAATCGAGTCTTTCATCACTAGTGATTTAAATCATATCCACCCTGGCAGGTGCAGAATTAACCCTTGATTTCATGTTTTACAATTACTTACACTTTGTTGATGCAACTTTCTGCAGACAACTGATTATTTATTTTATAATGCTTTATTGTTTTATCTTGCCATCTTACCTTGTTAGTCCTCTCTTTTGTGGGTAAACTGAAATGTCTGGTGGTTGGTCTTTTTAATAAAAGCAACAACAAAAAACAAAGCTGACTGATTGGAGTCCTCAGTTAAATGAATAATTTGTACTTGGACACTTTGGTGTTGGAACTGGCTTAAGACTTACTTTATTTATTTATTTATAGGTAGGTAGAACTGCATTTTAAAGCTAGTACCATATGCATAAGGCTCTATCAAAGTCAAGGTCCGTTTTGGTCAATTTCATGGTATAGGATTTAAAAACTTAGTCAATTTCATGTTTTCAGATTTTTATAGCTGAAATTTTGCCGTGTTGTGGTTGTAGGGGGTCGCAAAGCTGTTGTAGGGGAGTTGTGGGATTGTCACCTTCACTTCTGTGCTGCCTTCAGCCCAGCTCTGAAGGCAGCAGCCCTGGAGCTCCCTGCACCCAGAAGGGCACCCAGAGGTGGGTCTGATCAGCCCTCTCTGCCCAAAGGAGCAGGCAGGGCAAGAGGAAGTCCCATCCCTGCTAAGGCTGGCTGGGCCCACAACTGGAGCCCCAGACATGGGGCATCCCTAGACCTGCCCTTTCCCCTCAAGTAGCTAAATTTCATGGGGGAGGTCTGATTTCGTGGTCTGTGACACGTTTTTTCACAGCCGTGAATTTGGTAGGGCCATACGTATACAGAAAACATAACTGCAAAAATTATTTTAGACCGGAGTGGCTCGAGTGGTTTAGACATAACATGATATGCTTCAATTGAATCGGTTTGATTTTTTCCAAATCTGTATAAAAACTATTGGTTTATTAAACGCTGCATTATGTGACTTTTTTTCTCAGTAGATTAGGGGGAGGGATTAGTTGATATGCAGATAGAAAACAATTCATTTGGGAATTCTATTTTCTTCCTGCACTAATACATTTCAGTCAGAACCCTATTATGTTTGTTAACAATATCTTGAAGTTTGTCACACAATATATTGAAACTTGTGGTGTTTTGCTCAGACTTGTGATGTTCTGTATTTCACTTCTCTAAAAGAGTGGCTATTTCTGCTGTAACAGCACACTGCTAATTGGTATGCTGTTGCACTCTTTAAGGGACTCTGTATCTCATTTCCTATCTTGTTTCACATTTTGTCATCTTTGCTTTGACAAACTGCTTGTTGTTGAACCTTTTCAAATGAGCTGATATGGCTTTTACACTATTATGGACTGAGTAGCAGAATGACTGTCTGAGCAGACGTCAGGTTGACAGGTTTATGCGTTATGCTAACATTGTAAAAGATAACACTTTGCAAAGGTTAAATTTTTGTTAGATTACTGCTTTTTGTGATGTTTAGTGTTGTGAAATGTTCTGAATTATTAGCCCTGAATGAAGTTTTCTGCCTAGGTACAACTTCAAAGTGCTTCACAAATGCTAATACCTATGATTACTGATAATTAATTATATTACTACTAAGTGGGCAGGGTGGTATACCTGTAAAGTACTCTGTAAACACTTAAACAAATGTGCCTCAGCCTTTACCTGGAATAACCACCAGAAGAGTTGAAAGGGTAGTCTGATTTGCACACCCATTAACCTTCTGGCCTTCTTGCTAAGACTATTAAAAAAATGCAGTTATGGTGGTGGTTTTGTGAATTAAATTGTCCAGTAGGAGCTTGTCTGAGACCACCAACATGACTCCTGTAGGCTTCTGAACTATAATCAGAGGATGATTTGTACCAGCCTGGGTCTCATACCTATGATTTATATAAAATATCACTGTATAAAGTTGGTTCTGCTTGTTCTGTATTCCCTTGCTGACATCAAGGTCTTGAACATTACAGCTTATGTACATGTTATGCTAAATCATTTAGTATCGTACTTAGCCTGTTTTTCCCTTTTAAGAGGAAAACAATAGCACATCTGCTATAGGTTTAAAAATATTACATTACCCCTTCCCCCCAAAATATTAATGCAGCATTATTCACTGTTTTAAATGCATTAGCTTACAATATGAATAGTTAAGGGTCTCCCAGCAATATAAACTCTATGCTCTTTAAGGTGTGCACTACACTAAGGGTTTTATTACGTATCAGGAGCCAGATTCTGCAGTGAGCATATTAAGGAAGAAGAAAGAGTAATCAGTTCTGCAATCAGATTTACTAACATAACCCCTACCCTACTAATTTCACTTGGGCTCTGCATAGGTGCGGGGATCCAGACCAACAGATCTGATTTCGGTGTCAGAGCCAAAGAAAGTTCCCCTTGTCCCTAAATGGCTAGTTATGGAATTCACATCATAGCCAATGTCTAAGAAGGTATCCAGCCATGCAACTGAAATCTCAGCTAAAACTGAGGTTCCTGTGAAAATGCAAGTCTCCCTAAGCAAATTCCAGGATTTAGTATGCTTTTATATTTAATTTGTTGAGTACCTGCCGAGCCCAGTGTGGTGGCTGTTAACTACAGGCTTGCTGCCCAACAGTACTGTAGCATTTAATCAACAATTAAATGTTCTACCAGTCATTCCTTACATCTTAAAAAAAACACTTAAGTTATTGTTATGGTGTCCACCTATCTGGAGGTTACCCCACTCCAGAGAATTGTTATAAAATGCACATCCTTATCATTCAACTTGACTGCGTTTGGCAATAATCTAACAGTGTCTGTGTGGAGAAAGGTCCATAAATAAATATATTGTGATTACTGTCTGTTACATAGTGCAAGTTTCAAAATGCATAGTAATGTATTAAAAGTTAAACAAACCTCCCAAACATTAACCCATTGCAGTTCCTTTCCCCCATGTAACCCACTAGTGCAGGGGTGACCAACCTGTGGCTCTGGAGCCACAAGTGGCTCTTCAGAAGTTAGTATATGGCTCCTTGTATAGGCACCGATTCCGGGGCTGGAGCTACAGGCGCCAACTTTCCAATGTGCTGGGGGGGTGCTCACTGCTCAATCCCTGGCTCTGCCACAGGCCCTGCCCCCACTCCACCCCTTCCTGCCCCCTCCCCTGCACCTGCTATGCCCTCACTCTTCTAGGGTGACCAGATGTCCCAATTTTATAGGGACAGTCCCGCTATTTGCGGCTTTTTCTTATATAGAAGCCTATTACCTCCCCACCCCTGTCCCGATTTTTCACACTTGCTGTCTGGTCACCCTATGCTCCGCTCCCCTTCCCCCCCCCGCCCCTCCCCACCCAGCCTCCTGCAGACCACAAAACAGCTGATGGGGAGGTGCTGATCAGCAGAGGTGCTGGGAGCAGAGCGGTGAGCTGATGGGGGGCTGCTGACGAATTACTGTGGCCCTTTGGCAATGTACATTGGTAAATTCTGGCTCCTTCTCAGGCTCAGGTTGGCCACCCCTGCACTAGTGTATCTATGACCTATTCTTGCAGTCTACTTCAGTCTTTGACTCAATGGGCAAAACCGGGGTGCTGAACCTCATTTCTGGATTGCTTGCTATAGATCCGAGCCAGCTATCTTAGCCCTTCTTTATACAGTTGGTTGACTCTATTAGCTCTCTCAGTTCTAGGGAAATCATATTCCAAAGTTTTATTTGCTTTGTTTTTTAATATATTTGTATGTTCCAACTCTGTGGTTTTTGAGAGAACCATTCCTATGCTCCTTTGTATGTCTCTTCCAGTTTCTTCTATCTCCCCCCAGTCTCCCTGTCTCTCCTTTATTCATCTAGTTCTTTCCTCTGTGTTCTCTCTTGTCTGATCATTGTATGTCCTAAAAACCAAACTCTGTTTTCACAAAGGCCTGTTTAGCCACTTCCTGAAACTAAACTCTTTAACACTCTTCTACATTATTTTTTGTACCCTCCATATTTTTAAGTCCTTTCACTAGAAACCTTCTGTGATTAGAGCTTCCTCTGCCTCTGTCTCACTGTTCAGATAAGTCCCTGCCCTCTTCTGCATAGCATACTTTTCCAACTCTGCCATTCTTTCCTTTTGTCATATATACCTCTCATTCTATCATGGGTGACCTGGTTTTTCTTCTCCTACTATTTATGCTACAAATTTCCTAGTCTTATTATATGTTTATCCCCATTACTCTGAATATTTCAATAACCTTCAGACAAAATTATTTGTTAAAACACAAAGGGTTATCTCTATTCTGTGCAAAAGATTTTGAGAGATGAACCTGAGTCAAAGGGACTGATTGAGGGACTGACTGAGTGAATTACACTAGGAAGCTAACATGAGTCAGCAGGGAAATGCATCGCCATCTACCATAACAAGATCCCAGGTGCCTAGCCCATGTCCTAAGGACAGCAGTAGGAAAAGCTTAAAGGTCTCCTCAACACAAGGAGTAGTTAACAAAACTCTGCACTGTTCCATGCAGGAGCTGTGTAAATGAGTTGTATCTTAACGAGAACAATGCTGTCTCCTAAACATGGCAGTTAAAGTATGACCTTTAAATGTGCATGAGTATGGGGTTTTTTTGCCCTATTTCCCTTCTGCTTATTTAGCAGCGGCATAGAAGAATTCGCATATTGGCAAGGAGTTTTTGGCACCTGAGGTTAAAATGCAATTGGTTGATGGTGTTCAAATATAGCTTTTATAACCTAGTGCCTGATGAGTACCTGTGAGTAATCCATTGGCTGTTAAACCTCAATAATCTCATCTTGCAGTGGGGCCATCTTGCAGTGCATAACCTTATCAAAGCCAAGTATTTAGCAATGTGTTTCCCTCCCATTATTGCTTTTATAAGTTACGTGATCCATCCTTCCTTTTTTACTGAAAAATACCATTGAACTTGCTCTTTTCCCTGTCAAAGTATTTTCCTTATGTGTGCTGTGCCAAAGTCTCTTCATAACGAAAACATCTAGTGCTATCAGAGAAGAAGGGAGTTATTCAGCATGTACAAGCTCTGCAGGTCTACAGAATTCAATGAAAAGAGACCCAGCAGGCTCTTGCCATGTGCTGCCTGTTTGGGCAAGGATAGAGTTTTGCCTCTGCAAATAGTTCTCTCTCCTTGGAACTCCCAGCTGTTCCCTCACTCCAGAACCTAATATCATACACCTCAACCAGCCTCCTCTATGCAGCAGATAGTCTCCTTCCTCCTACTGTCATACAGAGAAACAACCTCTCCACTACTCCTTGGCTCTCCTTACTTGTTTAAATATAAACCCAATAGTAGTTCTCTGAGTGACGAGAAGGAAAATACTGGAGAGAATACACTGATGGCACTCCTGGAATAACTAATTCAAATGGAAGATCTGGGGAAGTCACATTCCGGTCATCTATGTGCAGTGATATTGCTGAAATGGTGGAGCAAGTGTGCAGTTCCATTAGACAAAGCTGAAGTTGATTTATTGGGCTTGGGAAAATACAGGTGCCTAATCATAGAAAGTTGCTCAAACAACCCATTATAAGTAGTGTCATTTGAAGATGCCACAACTTCTACTGTTTTGAAGTACACTATTCCTTGTTTGCTATGTCTCTGAACTCCACAGACGGTAATTACAGAAAATGGACCATAGTTGAAGAAAAAACTTATCTGATAAATCTTACAAGTGTCGTCATAAGACATAGGTGCAAAGTTTTGTATAGCTTCATGTGACATTAAGTGCAGATTATTTAATGAACTAATTTGTGTAACGCAAACTTTAAGCTTATGATCAATACATTCTGCCCCAAGCAGTGGTGGATGAAAGATATGGAGCTGCTCAGAATTTGGCAATCATAAAGCTGTGTCAGATCAGGGATGCATGAGTAGATGGGAAGGGGTGATAGGGTATGTCAATACAGTGGCTGAGAGTGTGCTTCGCAGCATCAAAGAATCCTGTGGCATCTTATAGACTAACAGACGTTTTGGAGCATGAGCTTTCGTGGGTGAATACCCACTTCTTCAGATGCATGTGGTGGAAATTTCCAGGGGCAGGTATATATATGCTAGCAAGCAAGCTAGAGATAACGAGGTCAGTTCAATCAGGGAGGATGAGGCCCTGTTCTAGCAGTTGAGGTGTGAAAACCAAGAGAGGAGAAACTGGTTCTGTAGTTGGTAAGCCATTCACAATCTTTGTTCAATCCTGAGCTGATGGTGTCAAATTTGCAGATGAACTGAAGCTCAGCAACTGAAGCTTCAAAGAGAAGTCCAGACTTCAAAGAGAAACTGCTGAGTTTCAGTTCATCTGCAAATTTGACACCATCAGCTCAGGATTGAACAAAGACTGTGAATGGCTTACCAACTACAGAACCAGTTTCTCCTCTCTTGGTTTTCACACCTCAACTGCTAGAACAGGGCCTCATCCTCCCTGATTGAACTGACCTCGTTATCTCTAGCTTGCTTGCTAGCATATATATACCTGCCCCTGGAAATTTCCACCACATGCATCTGAAGAAGTGGGTATTCACCCACGAAAGCTCATGCTCCAAAACGTCTGTTAGTCTATAAGGTGCCACAGGATTCTTTGCTGCTTTTACAGATCCAGACTAACATGGCTACCCCTCTGATACTTCGCAGCATGGAGAGACAGATATGCACTAACTTCATTTGAGCTAGCATACAAAAATTAGCAGTGTGGCTGCGATGGCATAGGCATTGGCTCTGGTGAGCACCAGAGTACAGCCACCCAAGCTGTAGGGTACATACTTGCTACTTTTAGCATGCTAGTTTGAGCAGAATTAGCACATTTTTCTACTCGTGCTGGGAAGCACCCTCACAGTTGTTGTGCAGATATGCCGTAAGGGCATTTGTGGTAGGATGCTGGAAGTTGTCTGGGTTAGAGAACTGGATGGATGGTTGGTGGGTGCTTTTGGATGATGGAGGGGACTAAGGCCATCTAGGGGTAGCTGGATGCTGTTGGGGTGGGTGAGTGCTGGGATAAATGGGTTGTGAGGTGGAAATGCTGGGTGCTCTTAGGTCTGAAACTGCTGGGGTAGGTGAGTTCTGTTTGGGAGGGAGGCTGGGGTCTATTTAAGGTTGTATGTGAACTGCAGTTGGAGATGTGATTGCACAACAGGCTGGTACATTGGTGCTAGCTTTAATTTAGCTGTCAGGGCTAAAAATAGCAGTGAAGATGTGGTATCACAGGCTTCAGTGCAGGCTGCACAGGCATACAGGTACATACTCCTATTGCTAGCTTATGCTGAAGTCCACTTCACCGTGTCTTTGATGCTAGGGGAATGGATGGTGGCCCATGACCTGGGGTCTCACTAAGGGCCTTGGGCCTGACTGGGGACAGCGAGTGTGTTGCCTTTCTGGGGTTGGGGTCTGGCAAGGGGAGCAGAGGCAAGCTCTAGGAGCATAGGTTTCGCTGGAGTGCATCTGGGTGTTATACCAATTATATTAGACCAGTAAAAACCAGCAGGATCTTATTAAAGGGGACAAGGCAAAGATGCCACATTTATTATGATAACAATTTGATTTATGCTTAATTCTTACACACACACATTATACCCAATACCTATACACACACACACATTCACATTATACCCAATACCTATACACACTCACACACACACATCCACATTCATCAGGTGTTCTGCAGCTGCTGCATAGTTACCAGTCCTGAAGATAGCTTAAGTTCATGGCTTGATTTTGCAGCTTGGGTTCGTAGCTTGTGGCAGCTAACTGGCCAGGAAAGCTGGGCACAAGGCTGAGCTGGATCTCTGTTGGGCAGGCAACGACGTTCTTCCATGTTGGCAGCAGAATGTTACCCAGAGTCTCTCATCTCACCCTTCTTTTTTATAGGCTTTTAGTTTGGATTCAAAGTCTATAGGTCTTGCTGTGTCACGCTGCCTCTGGGTTTAGATTGATCACTCATCAATTGCAGGCGTGACTTTCAGCCTTGAACCTGGCTTTGATCTTCCTTCTGTTGTTCTGTTGTCCTTTTCTTTTTAGGGTGGATGCTTCTTACTTTGTTTAGGGCTGTTGTCTAGGTCTTCAGCCGTTGGTATTTGAACTTTATCTCATCAGGACAGGCTGGGGCTGGAGGTTGATTCCATCATTCATACATACCTCATTCACACATCTAAACTAAACTAATAAGATTACAGCAGGGTTTGCAAAAATGAAGGTTGGAGGAAGCTTTTACAAAATGGAGTGAGTGTTTTAAAATGGGGTTTGAATTACAATATGGAACAGAAGTTACAGTATAGGCAAGTGTAGTGAATGATGAACAGAAGTTACATTAATAAAGTGACAATTTCATTTATCTGTTCTACATGGGGAACCTGGAGCTAACATTGAACTCCTCCATCTTCTGTCTCCACCAGCTAACTCACAACCACCTATTGCTGGTCTTCATTTTCTGCTTGAATCCAGCAAGAAGAGCAGTCACAGTATAGGCAGACATGCCACCTGGCTTCTTGAAGCCAGACTCCTTAGTGCATCTAGTAACCACAGGAGGAGCTGCACCACAGCTGGATGCATGACTTCCCAACTGGGTTGCGGGAATGCAGACATGGTTGCCAAATACAGGACTCTCATGAGAGATGTGTGACCTTTGGCAGCCCTGTTTAGATACACACAAGCAAGCCGAATGGAAGAATGTGGAGTCTGTATAGTGAAGAGCTTGCAGAAAACAGCTCAGAGAGAGGATCCATGTTCAGCATTACTTAACTACAGAGCATCGTTCTTGTAATATGGAAAATCTTCAACAGAACTTCCATCTATGTGTGCCTGCTTGACTGCCAAGTGAAAGACCGTCAAAATCAATGAGTGCAAAATATCCAGCTTGCACTCCAAACTGAAATAAACCTCTGTCATCTGCATTTCTCATGTGTGGTTTTGTGCATGGGGAGGGGGGAATGGGAAAGGAATCTCCTGGAGTGAATATTAAAACATGCATTTTAGTTTAGAGTGAATCTAAGAGCTTGTCTCGATTACCCGCTGGATCGATGCACAGCGCTTTCCCGTCGACTCTGGTACTCCACCAGGGCAAGAGGTGCAGGTGACGGTAGAGCATCAGCCATCAACTTACCGCAATGAAGTACCACGGTATGTAGATTTCAGCTACGTTATTCACATAGATGAAGTTGCGTAACTTAGATCGATTTCTCACCCTCCTCTTACCCTCCCCCCCCCGGGTAGACCAGGCCATAGACATTTTGATATTTGATTTATTTAAAAACAAGAAACCCCCCCCTCTTCTGCCCCCCCCCCCTTTTTGTTCCCTTGCCACATTTTATTCCTAAGGATTTTCTTCTCTTTCCAACTATTCAGTTATGAATAACATTATGTCTCTCCATAGTGAATTCCAGTGCCACTCCATGTAGAGTCTTTCCGGGATACTTGAGAATAGTATGGACAGCATCAACCCTAAGGGCACTATTTCTGGGAAAGATCACATTAACTTGCATTAAAATTCTCCACTTGCTGGAAGCCAGTGCCGTACTTGTTGTTTGGTATCTTGTTCAGTAATGCAATAGGACTGCTGTGCTGTGCCTTTAAGCTGATATCTTACAAAATAAAATCATATGTGCAAGCAAAAGTGCATGTATTTTACATACAGTGCTGGAAATGATCTAACTCATCAAATCCTGATTTAGCTATATTTACATTATACATAGGGAGATATTGTAATTTAACAGGAATACTTCAGTCTAACTTTTTTGTCTATATGTAGTTTAGGAAGACATTTAAAAAAGTGTTTTATCCAATTTCAGTTTGTGTAATTAGCAAGTAAAAATAGGTAAAGGGTGATGTTCTGTAGGCTGTTCTTGCCCAAGGTATGCTGGAGTCTCTGTCTAGTAAAAATATAGTTGAGAAAGGATCTAATTTTTTAAAACAGTATTTTGTATCTTTCTTAGAAGATTTTATCTTGGAGTTCTATATTGTTACTGTGTGTGAAATCCTTTTGTGGCGGGATTCAATAGCTAGCTTGTTTCCAATTTACTGTACTAGGGAAAGTTACTTTTATATTGAGGTAACATGGCAGCTATTATTCTTTTACTAAGCTATACGAGCCACCAATCCAGACTTGAGTGTGTATTAGTGAAGGACTTTAGATTACCCAAAAGGGAATGGATTTTAGTATCTCACTTGAGTATTTGCATTGCACTGTAACCTATGTTCTGATGTCATGCACACTTCAATCCATAATTGCCGGATAAGAATAAAACCAGATTTTAGACCTTAAAAATGCAACAGCTGGGGCCCTGCCCTGATCTGAAGAAACCAGAAACATAAAGACATGTTAAACTTTTTTTATTATTGAAGTAAGTTGTTAGCCCTTTTCCAACTGAAACTGCTGGACACTTCTTTTTCTCAAACAAGAGGCTATGTGGGTAGTAGAGCGACCTAAAGATTTCTCCTCACACAGGCTCATTCCTCATATAAAATGAGCCCATTATGTTCGAGGTGTGTCCCAGTGAATCCTCTTGTTTACCTAACTCAGGATATAGTGATAGTGGCCCATCCAAAAACACTGAGGCCATCTCTAGCTTCAGATTTGCAGTTGCCATCAGTTGAGCTACACCGACAGTGTGCTAGTTTATGTGGTTTTCGGCACTGATCACACTATATATAATAACCTAAAATACAGTGTTAAAATATGCACATATCTAAAGGTAGCTTGCTGTACTTGTGCAGTTACTTGCGTGGCAGCCATAGAACACACTGCTGGTGTTTGCTGTTAGGCATTCTGTCTCTACAATTACACTAAGAGTACAAAGGTCAAATGAGTGCTTATATAGTATAGTGAACAAGCTAGATTGTAATCTTCAAATACAGCTGCTGTCTACAGTAGCTCAGCCTCCCAGGAGTTACGACATCTCCTTCACACTGCAGGGCGGGGGAGGGGAGAAATAATTTCTTACTCCCTTCCAATAATATCTGTACGTTTTCTTTTTCTTCCATGCTAACTTCTGACACCGCATAATACAGAGAGCAATTTATTTAGTGTTTATTAATGAACAGAAGTAGATTTTTTTTAAAAAAAACATGCAAAGTAATAGGGATCTTCCAGTGTAAATCTTTCAGGAATAAATGTAGTCATGAAATCCAGGCAGGCAATAATGTCTGTTTCCTTTTCAGCCTAATTGTTTAGCTACATGTCAATAACAGATGGGGAAGAAAATTCATTGTGGTACCAAAATCATCAACGCATGGTAGGGGATTTTAACCTTCAGTAGACTGGATCTGGTTTCATGGCACTTTTCATGAATTCTAAACAGCATTTGAAGTATGTTTCTGGCAATGAGCCTCTAATAAATTGTCCAATTAAATTATTATATGCAAATTTCTTTTGTGTCCACAATAAAACAGATTTATTAATATTCATATCTAATTCAAACTAACATTGACAGATGGTCCAGGTGTTTCATGACCCTCAATTAATTAAATGAATTATTTTTGACAGCAATAAATTGTCTTGTTGCCCCTGAAGACTCTGGTATTTATGGTATGCAGCATATGCTTTGTCTAAAATTCTGTTTATACTTATTTTTTAATTCAAATACATTTTCCTTTGATGTCTCTATTTAGTTTTCTGTGTTTTTCACATTCCTGTTTTGTTAATATTTAAATTAATGTGAGAATGAAGGCTAAGATTATCCTCAAATGTTTTAAAATAACTGTTTAATATGTTTTTGCTGTCAGTATAAAAATCACATCTTTGAAATTTTTATTTCTTTTGGGTTTTTTTGTAACAAATTATTGGCTTTAAAATTCTTTCAATTGTATGTATGCTGTTGCTTTTGGCACTAGCTTGCACAGTGAAACTAGCCTGGTCACTTACTTTCTGGCCTTCATTCTGATGCACTAGCACAAAGTGGTTGCATTAGGGGTTTAAACATCTCAGGTACATATTCAAAATATATATTTATAGAGCTGTTTTTAATGACATTCAGAACTATTCCATGACATCATTTCTATTCACATCAGTTTTGTTAACCCTTTTATGTAAAACTTGTGTTTTATTTTAGGCATTATGTACAGCAATTTCACACCATGCTGCTTGGAATGTCTTCCTTCAGAAACTAGTTTTGCAAGGTGCTGAGACTCTACTGTGATGTGCTAAGCACACTTAACTTCAAATGAGATCACAAAGAATTGATGGGGATTAGAACCCAAGGAGCATTCTTATGGGCCTCATATTTGATTAGGTTGGATAGTTCTCATAGCTGTTACTTGGACAGCATAGCAGCCACTAAATGTATTGTGAGCCTCCATGATGTTCTGCCCTGAGCCAAATCGGACACGTTATGGGATAGGATATCTGTGAGGGGCAAGTATCTGATGCTGTCCAACCATCCTATTTTAGGTCTTCCAGGGCTCTTTTCCATCTTGCTTCTATGGAGTCTAAGTCGAAGATGAATCATACAGGCAAGCTGATAAGCATTTGAAGAAGATGACCATACCATCTTAGAGAGTGTGTGACTGTTTGAGAGAGTGGGACCTGTCTAGTTAAAACTTCATTCCACTTGAATTAGTACCCTTTGATGTTTTCAGTCATTCAGAGTGCTTTCTCTGAGTGGTTTCCAACATCTATTCAATCTTGACAGTGTGGGGCCATATGTCAGCCCTACAGGTCAAAATACTGACCACCAGAGATTCGTGATGATAATCAATGGGACATGATAATGCCAGGGTACAAAATATATAGGATTGATAGAGTAGGCCATATTGATGGGGGAGTGTCACTATGTGTTTAAGAAAGAGAGTGAAATATAGTAAAAAATCTAAATGATTCACTCTGCCTTCGAATGGCTATGGATAGAAATTCCATGCTTGAATAATAAGAGTATAGCAGTAGGAATATACTGACTAGCCACCAGCCACCTGACCAGTATGGTGGCAGTGATGGTGAAATGCTCAGGGAGATTATCAAGGCATCAGAAACAGAAAACCCAATAATAATGGGGGATTTCAACTATCCCCAAAACGACTATGTACATTTCACCTCAGGATGGGATACAGAGATGAAAATTTCTAGACACCATTAATGACTGTTCCTTGGAGCAGCTAACCCTGGAACTCACATAGGGAGAAGCAGTTCTTGGTTTAGTTTTAATTGGCACACACGATCTGGTCCAAGTAGAGAATATAACTAACCCACTCAGTAATATTGATAATAATGTAATTAAATGCAATATCCTTGTAGGGGGGAAATATGAAAGAAACCCACCACAATAGCATGCAGCTTCAAAAAGGGGAACTACACAAAAATGAGGAAGCTAGTTAAATGAAAATTAAAAGAAACCATCATGAGTGAAATGCCTGCAAACTGCATGGAAACTTTTTAGAAAACCCACAATAGATGCTCAAACTATCTGTATACCCCAAATAATAATAATATAATATAATATAATTAATAAAAAACAGTAGTAAGAGGACCAAAAACTGCCACAATGGCTAAACAGAGTAAAGGAGTCAGTTAGTTAGAGCCAAAAAAAAAATCTTCTAAAAATTGAAAGTCAAATCCTACTGAGGAAAATAGAAAGGAACATAAACTCTGGCAAGTCATGTATAAAAGTATAATTAGGCAGGCCAAAAAAGAATTTGAAGAGCAACCAGCTAGCAACTGAAAAACTAACAGCAAAAAAATGTTTAAGTACACCAGAAGAAGGAAGCCTGCTGGTCAATCCAGATGCTAAAGGATCACTCATGGAAGACAAGGAAAAGCTAAAAGAATTATTTGTATTGTTCCTCACTGCAGAGGATGTGAGGGAGGTTCCTACACCTGAGACATCCTTTTTAGGTGACAAATCTGAGAGACTATCCTAGATGGAGGTGTCAGTAGAGGAGGTTTTGGAACAAACTGATATATTACTGTTTAATTTATCACGAGATAAATAATAGGACAGAATATATAATAATTCCACTATCTAAATCCAAGGTATGCCCATTTTTTGAATACAGCAGGCAGTTCTGGTCGCCTCCCTTCCAAAAAGATATACACCTCTACCCTGATATAATGCGGTCCTCGGGAGCCAAAAATCCCTACCATGATATAGGTGAAACCCCATTATATCGGGGTAGTGGCAGCAGAGCTCCAGGGTGATTTAAAGAGCCCAGGGCTCTGGCTGCAGGGAGCCCCAGACCCTTTAAATCGCCACCCAAGCTGCGCTGCTGCAGCCCCGGGATAGTGGCGGCAGGGCTCCGATGGTGATTTAAAGGGTCCAGGGCTCCTCACAGCAGCCAGACCTCTGAGCCCTTTAAAGCTCCACCCAAGCCCCGCTGCCGGAGCCCCGGGGTTACCGCGCTACATGCGAACCCATGTTATATCGGGTCACGTTGCATCAAGGTAGAGATGTATTAGAATTGGAAAGGTACAGAGAATGGCACAACAAAAATGATCGGAGGTATGGAATAGCCTCCAAATTAGGAGAGATTAAAAAGACTAGCACCGTTCATCTTAGAAAAAAGATGACTGGGGGAGTTCTGATAGAGATCTATAAAATTATGAATGTATGGAGAAAGTGAATGAGGAAGTGTTATTTACCATGGTCAAATGAACCCAGGGACTGATGAAATTAATAGGTAACAGATTTAAAACACAAATAAGGAAGTACTTCTTCACACAACGCACTGTAAACCTGTGAAACTTTTTGCCATGGGATGTTATGAATGCCAGAAAATAACTGGATTTAAAAAAAAAAAATTAGATAAGTTCCTGGAGGGTAGGTCTATTAGCAGAGGTGGCCAGGAACACAACTCCATGCTCTGGGTGTCATTAAACCTCTGAATGACAGAAGCTGGGACTGGATGACAAGGGATGGATCACTTGCTAAATTGCCCAATTCTGTTCATTCCCTCTGAGGGACTGGTACTGGCCACTGTTGCAAGAGAGGAAATTGGGTTGCTGGACCATTGGGGCTATTCTTATGTTTTTACATATCCAAACGTCATTTCATTGTACTGTTTTAGAATTTTACCTTAGCAGTTCATATGCTAGCTGCTGAAATTCAACAATGAATATTTACTTAATTGAACTTGAGAGTGCGAAGAGGAGGAAATGCATCAGGAAGGGCTCACGTGTTTAATAAAACCTTTGTTGCTATCGTGTGTATTACTTTATCAAAGATAGACATATCAAAGATAGACATCTAACAGGAATATTTTTATATATCAAACAAACAAGTTCCAGGCCCCTGTGTATGTCCTTTAAGACTTGGATTCCTTGCTGATGCCCAGATCTTACATAGCAGCATTCACAAGTCATATCACCTTCAGCTGACTTGGATCCTCAGTCCCATACTGTTCAGTTTTTTTTCTGATTAAATCATCCTTCCAAATTTTATAAAGTTTTTTTTTTTCTGAATTCCTGCTGATGGATTTTAGAAAGCACTCTGGGTGAACCTAAGGTTGACAATACCAAGCATGTTTGGTCTTGTCCAGCCCTTCACGAAAAGGAAGAATGCACCTGCTTCTTGTCTGTTTAGTTTCAGCTTTGCCATTGCTGGTAGACAGCCTCTGGCAGAGCCTGGGGGTGAGTTTTCATGTAAGTTTCAGAAAAGTGTGTGACAGTGAGGTGGTTGTATTATTAGTGCATGAGACCAGAAGTGCAAGTGGCAATCTTTAAAATCATGAAAGTGACTCTATAGCAAGTGCTGACAAAAGCACAGAATAGACTGAAAAAGGAAAAAAGATCTTGCTGTTCTGTTATTCAGCATTACCTGTTACAATAATAGGTACAGAAGTTTCAGAAGAAAATGTGATTTTTCTAGTTGGTGGTTTCACTTTAACTCTGTCTCTTGTAATGAACTTTTGAAGAGAAAAATTAAAAATATATACAAAGCTTAAAGGCATTTAATCAAGGAAACCTTTTTTTCATTCGCTTCTAAAACCAAATGCTTCTGCAGCAATTCTGTAATTCGTTCTTGCTGCCAAAAGCATTTGACTAAAATGTAAGAGTGTATTCACAGTAGTGTTCATGCATGGGTACCTCCATAGAAAAGTCTGCATAGTTTCAGATTCCGAAATTTTCCTTTTTTCCTTCCTAATGCATATTTTTTTCAAATTTAAGTCTCAGGGGCTAACTTCTTTTGGTTTTAGCTTCAATACAGTGTGCATAAAATTAGTAGTGCATATGTTGTGAATTGTTATCGAGAAATCAGAAAGAAAAAAATTACAAAATTAAAGCAATAAATCAGCCCAAATGGAGGGAGAGACCTACAAGGTGCTGTTAACATGCCTGTCGGACAGATGTGTGACTCGGGGAGACAAAAACTGATCTTTTTGTGAAGAGATTTCTGAGGATCCCGATTAGCTATTGGTTTATAATTTGTAAGTTTGAACTGGAACGATCAGTGTTCTTGCTATATCTAAAGGTCTAGGTAGAATGAGATGTTGCTTGTTTCATTTCTTTGCTAACTTTAGTAATATTGTTACATTTTTATTTTTGTTTGGCTTTATTTTTTGGATAATGACTTTCTTCCCTATAGGTCTAATTTCCGCTAAATAGTATTTAAAATATAATTGTAATCTCAGAAGTGACTCAGCACAGTGTTGTGGGTTTCATGTTTGCTTTGTTTCAGTTACTCCATCTCAAATTTACTCATATTACTAAATATTTTTTCACACAAAATGAGTTTCTGTCCTGTTTTATACATAAGTAACCCTGGTCCTACTCAATTGTAGCAAATATGCAGTTGAGTAACTCATGTCAGCTTCTTATGTATGACCAGGAAAGAAACTAGCGTGACTTTGAGGAACTGTGAATTAGAGATTTCTTTGTTAATATTTATAAATAGAGCATAACTGATACAGAATCATGGTGTGTGTGTCAGGGGGTAATTGTGGAGGGAACCATAAATGTGAAACTCCACTGTGTCATTGTCACTTTTCAGAGTACATAGCACTGTAAGAGCTGGATTCACTCAGTAAATGGCGGTAGAGGAAAACTAAAACATGAAGTCCACCAGTAAGGAAACTGGTGTGGTGGAAACCAGCTGTAAACTTTCTTTGTTTCTGGCTGCTTACTTGAGGACAGTACTGTGCAACATGTAGGAAGGGGGGCATTTTAGGGAAGATGAGATAAATCCAGATTCAACACGCACAGTCTTCCCTTCATATTATGGGGGATCCTTCTTGTAAGATAAAAGACTTTTTTTTTTTTTTTTTTTTTTTTTTTTTTTGTGCTGGGGCAAGTGTATGTAATTAACATATCCCCACATTAGCTTCAATGAATCTAGCCCTAAATAGTGACCACAGAGACTCACTCAGCTGGCCATCATTTCATATTTTTACCATAGCTCTTACATTTTCAAGCCATGTACAGTGTTTCCTGAGGCACTACGGGATTTACTTTATATACTCATATGGATATAAGAGTATCCTTGAGATGGATCAGAAACTTGTATCGCTGATGCATTTCTTTTATGAAGGTACAGTTATGATGTCACAATCTTTCCCCTTCTATATGTCTTAAAATATCTAGCTTTTAGTGCAGTGTGAAAAACATCTTCCTGACAGAATTGTGCATGTTTCCTGCCTGCTGTTGTTCCTGTGCTCTTTGCTGTCAAGTTAATGTTTGAAATTCATGTTAAGAAGAGTAAAAGTTTGTTTGTTATTTATAATTAAGCCACAAAATCTGGAAAAATCAGGGAAGTATCTCAGGCTTACATCAGCACTAATAATGAGGGTTCTCTTAAGACGCGATGTTGCATGATACCCAGAGCCGACTGCCTTCTGTAATGAGAAGTCTGAAAGTTAATGTCCTGAATTCATGCATCCTGTTTCCAGGGAGATTTGTGTGGAAAGTGTTAGTTGGCTTTACCACGAATTGTTGAGGATGTACTGTTTGATTTCTATGCATCAACTTTGAATCTAAAATCCTAGAGTTATTTCTGATACTGTAAGATGTGGTCTCTTAATTATCTTGATACATATTATGGGTAGTTGTAGTTGTTTTTGAATGTGTGTTGTATGTCAGATTCAAATAGCTTATACACCATGTACTAGAGAGTTTACATGATTCCAATGAAAATCTGTCTCTTACTGCATATAGGCTACAGATTTGAGCAAAAGTGGAATTTGGTGGAGGAGTTTTGGTTAGCGTCTCCATAATTGTTTTTATATCAGTATGGTATTTTTAGCAATGGCTGCTTAGAGGGAAAACAATAACTTACAGTTTGCCTTCATTTACTTCATAGATGGTGGAAAAGACTACTAGATCAAGTCGTTTTATTTTAATTTGACTTCCTCATTATTTCTTCCCTCTTGCTTGATTTTTCTCCCTTCCTGTCTTCAAAATCCCAGCAGCCTAATTTAATGGTGGATGAGTTATTTTCATCCTGGAAACCTCTGTGCCCACAGAGAATATGCTTCCAGCCATCTCTCCTTTACTCCTCCTTGGTCAGCTGTTATTAACATACACTAGAAGGCATTTGAGTGGCTCATTATCCGGCTCTGGTAAAGCTGCTAAGGGCAAGCAGTTAGGCCCTGATTCAGCAAACCACTTATTCATATAGATTTCATGTAGTCACAGCTTTTAAGGCCAGAAAGGATGATTGTGATTGTCTAGTCTGACTTTCTTTATTGCACAGGCCATGGGATTTTTCCAAGTAGCTAGAGCATATCTTTCAGAAAGAACACAACCTTGATTTACAGTCTTCAAGTAGTAGAGATTCCAATTCATCCTTAGGTAAATTATTCCAACGGCTAATTACCCCCATTGTTTAAAAAGTTGTGCCTTATTTCTAGTTTGAATTTTGTCTAACTTCAGTTTACAACCTTTGGATCTTGATATGCCTTTGTCTGCTAGATTGAAGAGCAGTGTTGTTGTAGCAGCCCAGTATATTAGAGAGACAAGGTGGGTGAGGTAATATCTTTTACTGGACCAACTTCTGTTGGTGAGAGAGACAAGCTTGCGAGCTACGCAGAGCTCTTCTTCCGGTGTGGGCAGTAAGAGCTCTGCATAAGCTCACAAGCTTGTCTCTCTCACCAACAGAAGTTGGTCCAGTAAAAGATACTACCTCACCCACCTGATCTCTCAGATTAAAGAGCAGTCTGTTACGTTAAATCTCTTCTCTGTGTAGGTATGTATAGACAGTGATCAAGTTGCCTCTTAACTCTATCTAGGATAAACTAAATAGATTGAGCTTTAGTCTTTCATTGTAAAGCACGTTTTCCGGATCATCTGCGTAGCTGTTCTCTAAATCCTTTCCAGTTTGTTAATGGCCCTTTTAAAGCGTGGACACCAGAACTTGACACTGCAGTATTCCTGCAGTAGTCTCACTAATGCCATATACAAGACTATCCACATACTTAAGTGCTTTACTGAATTGGGTCCTTAGTCCTGATGAACGATAAAAAGCAGCTGGCCTACATCAGACGTGCTGGGTGTTTGTTCTATGTTAATTCTTTAAAAGGAGTCATGAGGTAAAATTTTCAAAAGTGACTTAGGCACTTTGGAGCCTACCTCTTATTCAAAGTCAATGGGCCTTTCCTAAGTCAGGTACCTGCTTTTGAAAATTTGTATCCATGATCAATTTGACATCTAGTCAAGATTTAAAAATGACTTCTACTTTTGTTTCCTTCTGATGCATTGTAGCAGTGCTTAGATGCCTTAACAAAATCAGGACTCCATTTTGCAAGGCACAATAAATTATAGTGATATTCATAATAAGTAACTATTCCTGCTGCAGACGCTCACAATCTAAAAATGTTTAAAGTAATTCCAAGCATTCACCTGACCTTGAGCCCTACGATCAATTTTTGTGGCTTTAAAATCATATTTATTTGTTTTTGTTATTTACCCTGATGCTATGTGGAAAAGCCCACCCAAATAACAAGGGGAGCTGCCTGAATGCACAGAAGAAAATGTTAAAACTGGTAAAAGCTAAATAGGTTTTCCTCTAATACATGTCAGTAACAGTACTTTTAGATGTTACTTGCAAAAGAAGTTGATGATAAAACAAATTTCAGATAAAAGTGTGATTTTTAAATTGTGTTGTGTTTTTTTTTAAGTTTGACTGCACCTTTTAAATACAACTTAACCTTTGTAGAAAATATAAAAAATACATTTGCTTGGTGATTTGATTCTTCTTTCCCTGCCAAATCCCCTGTCAAAAAGGTAATCTGAAAGTTACTTGTTTGTGTCTGGCTCTAGTACATAGTACAAGAGACCTTGTATAAATTCAGTTACACAATGATTATCCTAAAAAATGACATTTTCAGATTCTGTGGCCCTTTAAAATTGAAAAAGACACTCCTCCTTTTTCCTTTTCAAGTACCTTTTTTATTCTGTAAAAATTTCTTGTTACGTTATATTGCTGTTTTCCACATTAAAAAAGTGAACAAAATAATTTTAATGAAGAGTTTTCAAGTGTTCGGCATTCTGAATTTCCTTTTCAGATGTTATGTTCCTTTCCCTCAGTAAATCTTGTATAATTATAAAATGTACCTACCTCGAGTTCTTTAAAATCACATTCAGCTCCTTGTGTTATATATTAAACAACCCCATAATATCACTTGTTTGATGTTTAGGTCCATAAACTTGCCTCATAGTTATTTTTGGAAGTTCCTTATTCATCTGTATTGGCATTTTTAACTCATATGTATTTTAGCCGAATACATTGGTATTAATGTCATTTTCTGAACATCTTAGCCTGCTACAAAAATCAGAATGCTGCAGCTTTTCTGATTGGGCTTTATTGAAATGTAGGTTGGCCTTTCACGTCACTGGTAATTTTTCTATTTATTTTCTGTTTTTTTTGTTTTTCCTCTACACTGATGTTGACCATGGCTTGGTAAATAAAATTATAAACTTCACTGAGGCATGACTACATGTTTTCTCATCCTGTATTGTATTAGGCTGCAATCCTGCACCTTGTACAAAATTATTGCTTGATCTGTTTATTTCTCCATGAGTTAGTTTCTCTGGATGCTTAGTCTCCCATTATTAATAGTGCGTGTCACAAAAAAAAAAAAAAAAAAAAAAAAAAAAAAGATTTGTTGTCCAGTCCTCATTATGCTGCTGTACTTTCAGATCAGGCAGTCTATAAAAATGTTGTGCCGTCAATAATTATTCTATTCTCCAGTTTAAAGGTATGATGATTCCCTTGCACCTGTAGCTCTTCATTAGTCTCCTAAATTACTTCAAAATCTCCCCCCAACCCTCCCAATTTACTGTAAGGTGACAACTCCTTCCCTTTCTTCCACCTTTATCCACCTGACTGTTTTCTCTAACATCTTCTAAACCATCATTGCCCTGCACCTTTAATTGTTTCCCACTAAGTTTCTGAACACTGTGGGGTTCTCAGTGATACCTGTGCGGACAGATCTACTTCACCTATTTTACTCCTGAGGGAATTCTGCACCAAAAAAATTAAAAATCTGTGTACAATATTTTAAAATTCTGTAAAATTATGAGTATTTTATTAGGCAATAAATAAATATGGAGGCTCCAGCGTGGCAATGGGGAGCACAGGCCACTGGATTCATGGAGGTGGGAGATCATCCTGCAGCGCCGGCCCCCTGGACACGAACTCAGTGGTGGGGCTGCATCCTGAGCCTGTTGCAGCGCAAGAGCCAGGCCTGCCATTCCATGCCAGTCACACGAAGATAGCAAGCGAAAGGGACAGTCTCTCTCACGTACCCAGCCCTGGACCCTGATCCAGATATGGGGCAAGCTGGCTCAGCCCAGCAGGTTTCAAGTGTGGAGGGGCTTACTGTGGGGGGGATCCAAGTGTAGGGTGAGAGGGTTCTGTGTGGGGCAGACTGGGTACAAGCAGCTTAGTGGAGGCAGGGCTAGGAGGGGATCTGGATGTGAAGGGGGAATGGGACTCTTCAGGGGGGTCCAGGTGGAGGGAGGGCACAGCAGAGGGGGTCTGGGTATAGGGGGATGGGGCTTGTTGGGATGGGGGTTTGAGTGGGTGCAGGAGTGGGGGTCCAGATGCAGATGGAAGGGACTCAGCAAGGGTCCAGATGCAGAGGAGGTGTGGCCTGGCATGGGTCTGGGTGCAGGGGGAGGACTGAGCGGGGGGGTCTGGGTGCAGGAGGGCTCTGGATGCAGAGGGTGAGGCTTGGCAGGTTGTTTGGGTGTGGGAGACTAGGTAGGGGGGTTCTGGGTGCAGGGTAGGAGGTGAGGCTCAGTGGGGGGAAGTCTGCGTATGGGGTGGTCCGGATGCATGGGAGTTGGGTGAATGGGGAGCAGCTCCCCATACAGTGACTTCCTCCTTCTGCGGCTGAGGAGTTATGGGAGCAGAAATGGGTTGTGTGTGGAGCTTCCTGCAGCCAGGGGAGGTTTCTGGGGGTGGGTCTGATTTAGCCCCAGCTGCTCCTTGCAGAGGAAGAGCCAGTCCCATCCTCCCCTGCCCCAAAATGATGTGCCCACACTGCTAGGGAGGGGTGCATGACTGCTCTTGCAGCTTCCCTGTCAGAAAGTTGTTTTTCTGCGGGGAAGCAAAGAAATTTGCGGAAGCTGTGAGTTATGTGCGTGCCTTTTGGCTCCATTTCAGCAGCCCACCTGACCTAGGAATGGGAACCCAGCCTCGGGTGCTGAGGGTCTATCTGATTGCCCATTTGGATGTCAGGAAGAAACCTTTTCTCCTATGGGGCAATTGTCAGAGGACCAGGGAGATTTTTGCTTTCCTTGCAGTACCTTCAAGCCGCAGGAGGTTAAATAGGAATGTACTTGGTACCTACGCAGGTATTTGAGTTGAATTGTTAATTGGTTACAACTTGTGTCTGGTTTCCAGAGCCATTGAAAGGATAAAATGAATTGTTCCCGGTGGTAAAAGACCTGGGATTTGGTGATGGGCCTTCGGCTCCTGGGATAGGCTCAGACCTTCTGGCCATTGTGGGCTGAGGTCCCCACCCTTGTGCACCCTCTGTCCCCCTTGTGGGGGGGAGGCTTCTCGGACTCAGAGAGCTGAGTCCTGGGGGTTAGACTGAGGAGAGCCTACCCTGTGTAAGGATTTATATGGTAAGGAGCCCTGGAAGCCATTAAATGTGTTGGTATAGGAGAATGTGGTGATGGGTGGATAGTGCCCCACCCCTGTGCTAAAATTTACGAAGAGTTGCAGCATGCCACTTAATTCCACACATGTGTCTATCCTCATTTCGTCACTGGGTCTGCATCAAAGGTCTGCATTGGCATAGAAATGATTGCGGGACTTGGGCCTAATATGGGCATGATGATGATAAATCAGTGTAGTGTAATCTCTAGTTGTGACAGTTAGACATGGCCAAAAAAGCATGATATAAAGCACATTCTAAAGCAGGGATAGGCAACCTATGGCACGCGTGCCAAAGGCAGCACACAAGCTGATTTTCAGTGGCACTCATGCTACCCAGGTCCCGGCCACCAGTCTGGGGGGCTCTGCATTTAATTTAATTTTAAATGAAGCTTCTTAAACATTTAAAAAACCTTATTTACTTTACACACAACAATAGTTTAGTTATATATTATAGACTTATAGAAAGAGATCTTCTAAAAACATTAAAATTTATTACTGGCACGCAAAACCTTAAATTAGAATGAATGAATGAAGGCTTGGCACACCACTTCTGAAAGGTTGCCGACCCCTGTTCTAAAGTCTTTCTGAAAAGTTTTTTGGCTCCTTTGAATAAAAGTTCTAAATTCTCTCCTACTATTGATACTTTAAGAATGGAATCTGGAAGAGATACTGTCTGTGCAAAAACTAATTGTAATGACATTATAAAACACTATGGTTCATTCCCCTTTGTTAATGGCAACAATGAAGACACTTGATTGCATTTGTGAAAATAATATACTGAATCAGTGCTTTTAGTAACCTCTTGTTGTCTTGTAGTGGTGTGAATCAGCATCAAATTCCCAACAGTAGATAATGTGTGATTCAGTTGTATCATATCTATGTGAAGATAATTGAACAGAGGCCTCTTTTTGCATTCTTTCATTTATATCTGTTTTCACTGATATTCATTCTTATCTATATGCTTTAAAAGAGCAGGAATTTGAAATGGAAGGCCACACTTTCTCTTTCAAATTAGAACCTTCTGAAGGCCTTAGTCACTGGTCTAAAATACAAGTCTGAGTTTAAACTTGGTGGTGCTTAAAAATAAATCATTTCCCAGTTTTAAAAATTATTTGATTTTACCTGAACATCCCATGAAACTGTATAATCTGGTGAACAGATTCTGAAGGGCATTCCTCTAACTTGGAATAACCTACAGTAGACACATGTAACTAGTTGAGGGGGCTGGATTCCCTGCGAGACTGTTCATATGTAAATAGTCATGATTGAGTGGCTGGGATTTTTGGGCGAGGGCTATCAGGAGGAGTGTTCTATTCTGATTGATTGTGAGCATTGAGAAAAGATAATGAAACTCTTTGTACCCCCCCTCCAAAGACTTGCATTTCAACAGGATTTGGCTGTGTATCTGCAACCCTGGCAACAAGACCTGGGAATGAAGAATTAGGGCAGCCTTCCAAAATGCAAGGCAGAGAATGGTCAGATTGGGAGATGAGCAAATGAAACTGGTAGCAAAGTATTTAGAAAAAGAGAGACCACCACCTTCTGAAAAGGAGGTAGAAGAGGATTTGACATTTTTTTCTTTTGAAACCTTTTAAAATAAATTTGGCTTACTTATTTACTTGAAAAGACTTTTTAGGTGTATTTATTCCTTATTTTTATTTTAATTGTAAGAATTGTTTCTGTGCACATGGTGAAGTGAATTTGAGAATGTATGAAGTTGTAAAGATCTTAAAGAATTTTCAATGTTGCTGAACCTCATTTGAGGTAAACTCTTTAGGACAATACCATACTTTCTTCATGCAGTGCTAAATTTATTGTTGGCATTCAATAGTAATGAGTTCAGTTGGGGGAATTTTTAAAAATTTTCAAATCAGTAATGGCTTTTAAGGGTGGAGACTGTAAAACATTTCAGAGACTTGTTTTAGTGGTAATTGTAAGTGGTTATGCTTGTTGTAACACAAGCCTCTGAAAGAATTAACTATAAACGTTCCATTTGTGTCCTCAGCAGTCTGATCTGTTTGCTTGGGAAGTACTGAATTAATTGGGATAATAGTGCTGATGTGACTACAATAGGCATCATTAATTACCCAGCTATGTAAAAATGATTCAACAACCTGAGTTCTCAGTACAGGTTTCGGAGAGAAGGGGGCATCCGTTTTAGAGCAGGGATTGAATAATGAATACCTTACACCACATGAGCTGTGACTGAGTGGCAGACAAAGAAAACATCGGGGAAGTTGCCTATTGTGCAGAAAGGATAGCTGCCATTTGTGACCTTCACACTGAATGGTAGATTGTGAGATGCCACCCTTCTCCCCTCCCCCTTTTTTTCCTTTATGATTGAGAAGACCCACAAGAGGGTTAAGCAACTGTGCCCTGCAGGTGAAGGTACCATTCCTGCACCAGCTCCATCTACTTATGGGGCTGAAGAGGAAAAGGTGTTAGTGCAACCAACCTTTTAAGACCTTTTTTTCAAAATCTGACAGAATTAATTGAGTTCAGTAGGAGCTACATAGAAAAAGAACATGGCCCAGATTCTCTTCCCTTGTTCAGTCACTAACACTGATGGAAAGTGGATAGAAAATGCTAACAAATCAGAATGGATAGGGTCTCTCCCCCTCTCTTGCTCCTCCCTCCCCCATTTTGCACAGGTATAAAGGACAACCCAAGGTGCAAGAATCTGTCCCCATGTCTGCTTGGTGCTGACTTGCTATTAAAGTGGGAGGGAATGGGTTGTTATCTGTAGTCTACTGTGTGACACAGCCTTCAAATTACATAATAGGCTATTGGTGTTTGAGGGTGAGGGGGAAGGAGATTTTATGCTGGGATTTTTTCAGTCTGTGTTTAAATGCAAGATTTTGTTGGAGAGGAAATAATCACCTTATCTTGAGTTCTTTGTGAAATACATATGTGAAAGTGTTGTACCAATTATATTAGACCAATAAAAACCAGCAGGATCTTATTAAAGGGGACAAGGCAAAGATGCCACATTTATTATGATAACAATTTATGACTAATAACTAATATCTTAATTCTTATACACACACATTATACCTATTACCTATACACACACACACACACACACACACACATTCACATTATACCTAATACCTATACACACACACACACATTCACACACACACATCCACGTTCATCAGGTGTTCTGCAGCTGCTGCATAGTTACCAGTCCTGAAGATAGCTTAAGTTCATGACTTGATTTTGCAGCTTGGGTTCGTAGCTTGTGGCAGCTAACTGGCCAGGAAAGCTGGGCACAAGGCTGAGCTGGATCTCTGTTGGGCAGGCACCGATGTTCTTCCATGTTGGCAGCAGAATGTTACCCAGAGTTTCTCATCTCACCCTTCTTTTTTATAGGCTTTTAGTTTGGATTCAAAGTCTATAGGTCTTGCTGTGTCACGCTGCCTCTGGGTTTAGATTGATCACCCATCAATTGCAGGCGTGACTTTCAGCCTTGAACCTGGCTTTGATCTTCCTTCTGTTGTTCTGTTGTCCTTTTCTTTTTAGGGTGGATGCTTCTTACTTTGTTTAGGGCTGTTGTCTTGGTTTTCAGCCGTTGGTATTTGAACTTTATCTCATCAGGACAGGCTGGGGCTGGAGGTTGATTCCATCATTCATACATACCTCATTCACACATCTAAACTAAACTAATAAGATTACAGCAGGGTTTGCAAAAATGAAGGTTGGAGGAAGCTTTTACAAAATGAAGTGAGTGTTTTAAAATGGGGTTTGAATTACAATATGGAACAGAAGTTACAGTATAGGCAAGTGTAGTGAATGGTGAACAGAAGTTACATTAATAAAGTGAACAATTGAAAACAATTTCATTTATCAGTTCTACAAAAGCAGAGTCATGAAAAATTTAAAAAGAGCTTGTGTACCTTTCAGTTAAAAAAAAAAAAAAAGAGAGAGAGGCAAAGACTATGTCAAAGAGCAACATTGACTAAAGGCAACATCTTTTCTTAGGGTTTCTACACTTAGTGCTGCAGCGGCACCATTGTAGCACTTAGTGAAGATGCTGCCTACACTGATGGGAGAGCTTCTCCTATAAGTGTAGTATTCCACCTCCCCAAGAGAGTGGGAGTGAGGTCGTTATTTCACTATTTACGTAAGTTGGTAGTGTGGACCAAGCCTTAATAGTATGTTTCTCATCTTATAATCTTATCCTAAAAATAAAACTAATATCCTAGACAGGACTTAAAATCTGTTAGACCTACTGTTAGACCTAGAAATACTGCTTTAGTGCACTGTACATATTGAAACGTAGTCAGAACCTGATGATCATGTAGTATTAGGATATGTGATTTTATCCAGTCTAGGAGAACTTTTCTACAGCTTGCATAAACAAGTGTAAATGGTAACTGTAAACTGTCTAATACTTTTTGCAGTTCTAACAGCTATAAATATGACACATATCTCAACTCAAAGTAGTTGCTGTTCACTGTTCCATTATATTTTATTTGAAAGAGGAAGACATTAATTGACTTAACTAATGGGCACATAATCTACCAGCGAAAAATTTAAGAACCAGCCTTTACATCTCTAGACATTGCATTGCACAGGATTATACAAATAAAATGCAATTATGTCATTATGCAACAGTTTTCAAAAGCAGAACTACAAGGAATGTGAAGGCAACAAAAATAATGTTATATGAATGCAGGAGTCGATTGAATTTAAAAGCCTAAGTATGCTTTTCAGTAACTATGGGTTTCTCTAGCAGTTCTGTATCGTGCAGGAGACTCGGCAGAAGTTTTGTAAAGGTCAGCTTGATGACCAAGTGTACATGTGAAAGCTCTTTTAATCGCTTCTTCAAAAGGGACTGCAAAACTCTTGACCTCCCCCTGCATGTTTCAGCAGGGTCTCAAGGGTATCTTGTATCTTCCCTGTAAATAAACATGAATCCCAACACCTCCAGTTTGATTTTGCTAATAAAATCCATGGTACTTTTTCCTATTTTTATCTGTCTGGCTGAACCCTGTAACTTTACTTTTAAATTTTTATTTCTTAGTAAAAGTGCTATTTTCAGTAGCAGTGTGGAGTGTTTATGGAGGAGAATAATGTTGCCTTTGTAGTTGTTGCTTGGGCTCTTCACATGAACCTATCCCAGTGAACACTTTTTAGCATATTCCAGTCCAGTTCTCTTAAATAAGACTACTTTTGTGCTTCAAGTTAAGTACGTACAGAAGTGTTTGCAAGCTTTCTCATACCATTAACTGGATAAGTTGTGGTAGGTCTTGGAGTTGTTAGTGTTCTCTCATATTTTTGTTTCAGAAGAATAAAATTTGGAGCCTGGCTGATCCCTGGAGATTTTTTGATCACATGATTAAAGGAGATGTGCTCCTTCTAGCAGAATCACTAATTGAGACTTTCTGTTATTTATGGGGATTGTCAGCAGGAGCAGGGGTGACTCTAGACATTTCGCCTCCCCAAACACGGCGGCATGCCACGGGGGGTGCTCTGCCAGTCGCTGGTCCCGCGGCTCCGGTGGACCCTGCGGGAAGTACACCGGAGCCCTGCCTGCTGCCCTCCCAGCGACCAGCAGAGTGCCCCCCGCGGCATGCTGCCCCAAGCACGCGCTTGGCGTGCTGGGGCCTGGAGCTGCCCCTGAGCAGGAGGATGGGATCAACCCCCTGCCTCAGAAGGTTGTGAAGAACTTTTGCAGGTTTTCGCAAAGCGTGGCTACCTAGGCCTGGAAACTCTGAAGCACCTGGTGCTGATGCTGACAAGTGCTAATCTTTGTGACTCACTTCATGGAGCTCTATCTATGGCTTGTTCTGCAATTTCTATCAGTGTAGCTTATATAAGAGAGACTTGGAGGAACCCTGGACATTGGCACATGGGCTGGAATGTTCAGGACAGGACCATAATCACCATTGTTGACTGCAGGGAGATTGGTTGTCTGAGTTTTTGTTTGTTCCCTGTGCTCACTGATGTGCCTGTGTTTGAGTTTCCCAGAGGCTTTATTATATTTTAGCTCAATTTGGTACTTTTTAGGGTGATCCTACCAGCAGATAATCTGTCACTAGAATTCTCATGAAAATTTCTGATAAAGAGAGCCAAACTTCTGATTACTGCTATTTTCGCCCCTTAATTTAATCATGATTTATAATCAAGGTTTCCTGTTGTGTGGATAAACTAGATAATTTCTGTAGCTGATCTCAGCTAAAAATATTTTTTCTTACACTTACATTTCATTGTTTCGGTCTTCCCATACATGTTCATGGAGCATTTTATTTTACGGTGTATACTTTTGGTGTTCAGGTGGCTTATTGTTCCTCTTCTTGACAAGAAACAGAATATTTGTATAGGGCCTTATCACAACAAGGTTGAGGTTTCCCCGTGACTTGTTTCACCAGTCACCAAAACCACTGTTATGTTCTTTTTTTTCCTGAGCTGTGTGGAAAGAGCTCACTAACCTGGAGTGTAAGAGGAAATACCTAGAAATCATATGCCCCTGATCTCTGTGTCACACTCACAGGGGAATTACTTGGAAATAGCACTGGGGACTGGCCCCCTCTTTCTCACTGAAGTTCCTGGATCAACTAAACCAGCATTTCTTCTGGTGATTAGGTTAATTCGTGACAGCAGAGTCACTCACATTGTGAAATGTGCATTGCCTGTTCATTAATAGCTGCTGATAACACTGTATTATTTTCATTGCTTGTTGATTTTGCAGAAAACATTATGTTGTTCATTTACTGGAACACACAAGCTAAGTAAAAGTGTGAAATTCAGATTATTATTTATTATTATTATTATTTTGTTTTCTTATGGCACATGCAAGGAGGAGCCTGAGAGGCATGATGTGAGTGATCTCACTGAGGAGGGAGAAATGAGAGTACAAGAGGCAGGTGTGGGAGTAAATCCTAAACTACAGTCAGCTGGCCTGCTCTTGTGCTTCTTTATCCTGAGCCTATTGATTAGAGCAATTGTTAGTGAAAGGGGATACAGATCTCCCCAGTAAAACTGCTGTTTTCTTGAGTGAGGGCTGGTTAATAATAATTAATTAATTAATACCTAGCACTTACATAGCAACTTTCATTTGAGTGCAAAGCACTTAACATGGGAGGGCAGTGTTATCATCCTAGTTTTACAGATGGGGAAACAGACACTGGGAGGTAGTGGTTTGCTCAGTGTTTCTCCTAAATTTGTTTCCTTCCACCACCATACCCCCCCCCCTCGCTCTCAGTGCAGGCAGTTGCCTCAGGAGGAAGAACTATTGGGGTGCAGCAGATGGGGGCGAGGAGGAGAGGGATTCAAGAATCTAGACAAGTGGGACCTGACACCCACCCCTTAAGTCAAGGATGAAAGGTCTGCAGGATTTTTGCTGGTGGTGTCAGAATCTAGATATGTATTTGTTAATAGAATTCCTTTAGCAGAGAAGGGGTTAATGGGATGGGTCCTATTTCTTTAAATTGCTGACATTTTTGTTTCTCTCCTCTGCTTCTTAAATGGTATAATTTCCCTCCAGGCAGGCAGGCTCTGTCACCCTGCTTGCCCTGCAGGAGCCAGATGTGTAGACAAGACTGGCAGATTTTAAAACAAGAGTTTCCATATTTATACATGTCAAGGCAGATTTTTAAAGCTAGGAAATGTTTCTACCAAACTTCAATTCCTGTCATATGGAAAAAGAGCATTTCATGTGTCTGACCTTTCCTATGTGCAATATTCCAAGTGATCATAAAAGGAAAGCTCTATGCGATTGTCATCTGGAGGTCTCATCATATGTTAAAGAGGCAAGAGTTTGCTTCTCCTGGAACCAACTTCTGGAAAAATGGGGGACCATGAAAGGGCTGTTTGGCGCAAAACAATGCAACAAAAAAAGAATCCCTTCCCTCTTTTGATGATACCTCTGCTTATGTGCCACTCACTGCTCCTACTGAAAATAAGGTGCAGATTTTTTAATGGTAAGTCTAATTAATCACTGGAACAACTTACTAAAGGGAAGTGGTGGATTCTCCATGACTTGAAATCTACGATTGAGTGTATTTCTGAAAGATATGCTCCAGTTCAACCAGATGTTCTTGATCTTAGAACAGGGATTACTGGGTGAAATTCTCTGGCCTGTGTTCTACAGGAGATCAGACTAGATCAGGGATTGGCAACCTTTGGGACAGGTTTGGCTGATCCCGGCTCCCACTGGCCATGGCTTGCCGCTCCAGGCCAATGGGGAAGCGGCGCGTGTCAAGGGATGTGCTGGCTGTCGCATCCCGCCGCCCCTATTGGCCTAGAGCGGTGAAACGCGGCCAGTGGGAGCCACAATTGGCTGAACCTGCGGATGCGGCAGGTAAACAAACCGGCCCGGCCTGCCAGGGTGCTTACCCTGGCAGACCGTGTGTCAAAGGTTGCTGATCCCGGGCCTAGATGATCATAATGGTCCCTTCTGATTTTAAAATCAATCTACCTGGAAGCAAACCGAAAATCTATTTTACAATACAAGTTCTAGAATATTTGTTGCTTGCTTTTATTGGATTTGTGTATATGTGGTTTTGAACAAATAATTCTTTGATTTAAAATAAATAAATCCAAGAAGCCGCTAAGGAGTGAGTGGAAATTCTGTGTATCTTCAGAACCATACTGAAACCTTTCTAATATATTGTGAGATACTGTTTGGTGGTTGATGGCTGTTAAATGCTTGTGTATGAAATTTAATATTCCTCTGTTAAGTTTGCCATTACGATTTATGAAAAATGGACTTTTTTGAAATAATAAAGCATGGTAGGAAAAGCCGTACAATCTAGTGTGGAGATATGACATGATGACATACCTGAAGATATTTGTCACCAGAAACTAGTGAGTTTTTCAAAGAGTGTTTTTAAGGCAGTATTAATAACTCTGCTCTCCTGCCAAGTCTTGTCTGTCTTGTGATTTTTCTTTTTCTGTACAAATGTAGCCTCTGTAGCGACATTTTACAACTTTGAACCTATTCATGGTCTTGCTGAATGGGACACCTTTTGAAATAATTGAAAATATAACATGGATGTTGGCCATATGGAGATGTGCTTACTACTTGTCTTGAATAGGAAGACCAGGTATCTTGGTTGGGCAAGTATCCTGGTCTTTCAAGGCATGAAAATTTGTTGGAGATCTTGTTTGATTAGCAGAATGAAATATCTGTAACCATTCTTTGGCAAAGTCTTCCAGGTTGGCTTTGTCTAGGTGAAGGAATTAATGTGAGGGTACTGCAGGTCAGGATGTATGTTGTCAGAACCTTAGCATGGCACTGGTCTGGTTCTATCTGATATGGCTAGTTGTCTTTGCTTCCTGAGTACAATCATTAGGTAAACCCGTTCTCTTCCTTCCTTCTTGGTTACCTCAAAGCTTGTTGCTAGTTTTTTGTTTTCTTCCTGTGTTTAGGGGTGAACTTGGGTATCTGGTGGCATCTGTCAAGTCAGATGCCAGCTAGAACTCATCTGACATATATGTGTTGACAAAGAAAGGGATCATTACATGTGTAAATGTTTTTTGTCTTTGATGTGTTGTGTTAAGATATATTTATAAATGCAGAAATAGATAATAAAAGCATACTATTCTACACTGATAAGTGTCAAGAGAATATTTATCAACATCTTTAGAAGATTGTGAAATGGTTTGTATTGCGGAGGTACTGTGTACATTACAGAATTTTAAAAATGCAGAAGAAGACAGTACTAAGTTTAGTATCATTTAAAACTAAATACTAATACTAAAAGTTCAGTAATTAGTTTCATTCCTTTTCAGTATTCATAAAATTTAACTTTTTTTTGGAAAGCAGAAACTGAATTTAAAAACTAGGATCATTGCAATTTTGCCACTAAATGTAAAACAAACTTGACAAAAACACTGTGGAGGTTTAGATTTTTGACTTGCTTTTGGAGACCATAAATACAAAGCCTTACCATGTCCTTGAACAAGAAAATATATTCAGCTTTTGTTTAATAGCAACAAAAGTATGCCTTTAGAAATGTAGTCTGTTTAAAAATTCTGAATGCATCACTTAATAAATCTACTGCTACAATGCAATGAAAGTAGAGATCAAGGCAGATGTGACAGCCTTATTTAAATTCATCACCATTCAGAATTATCAGACTCTCTAGCAGGACGTTGTTTCTTTTCAAGCTAGGAGAATGCTGATGGCAGCCACCAAGATGACCTTTGGGCAGAGTTCAGAGAAAAATATCTTCTAAGGACTGTTACGTATATAAAGATATTGCTCTGTAAATATTTTAATTGTTGTTATATCTTGTCTCTCCAGTACCCATTTTTGAAAAATTGACTTGCCTTACCTGTACCAATAAACAAAAAATCAAATGAATATTAATTTTTTTTCACTTGCAGTAAAGACCATTTGCTCTTTCTCCCATAGATTCCTAGAAAATAGGGACAGAAAAGATCTGTTCATTCATTTTGTGAATTCCTATTCCTTATGGGATTGTTCATCACAATATATTTCTCAGATACTCAAGTCTAAATGACCTGTGTTAGAACTTCCACCATTTTTTCTTGATATTCACCCTAAATTTTTCTTTCCATGGTCTCGTAACATTACTAGAGGTTATATTGCAATGTACCACAAAGAAATATATGCTAAATCAGCATGCTTTCAAAAGGCAGAGAGGTGGAGGGAAACTTGGAAGTTAAATGCTAGTGTACAAAAGTTCACCTGTGATCACATTCACATTCAAAAGTGTAATTACCCATCATTGCATAGAATTATCTGACTTGTGCTTATGGTCAAAGCAAATACCCATCTCATTATAGGTGCATTTTAATGCTTACGTCTATCACAGATGGATATCAACCTTCTAAACCTGTGGCCACTAAATCAAATGTATTCTTTATCGTTTACTATATGCTCTTTATTTTTGCACTTCATTCAACAGGCTAGCTGGCTTCAATTTTGTTCAACTCATTTTCTCTTTCTGATCTTTTCTTTTTTCTTTCATTCACTGGCACAGTGAGGCTCTGCTTGAGTTGATCACATTTCAAGGGCATGGCTACATCTAAACAAATGAGGGGAGGGATAGCTCAGTGGTTTGCGCATTGGCCTGCTAAACCCAGGGGTGTGAGTTCAATCCTTGAGGGGTCACTTAGGGATCTGGGGCAAAAATTGGTCCTGCTAGTGAAGGCAGGGGACTGGACTCAATGACCTTTCAAGTTCCCTTCCAGCTCTAGGAGATTGGTATATCTCCAATTATTATGGGGGGAGGGATAGCTCAGTGGTTTGAGCATTGGCCTGCTAAACCTAGGGTTGTGAGTTCAATCCTTGAGGGGGCCATTTGCAGATTGGTCCTGCTTTTGAGCAGGAGGTTGGACTTAGATGGTCTCTTGAGGTCCCTTCCAACCCTAATGAGCTATGACTTTCCTTGAAATAAAAAAAATATATGTAAATATTTCTAACAACAATTATTCTTCTGAACATTGGTGTTTACAAAATCAGACATCTATGTGTGTCTCTTTACGGGCAAGCAAATTATCTCTATCTCCTTGGGGAACCGGAAAAAAAAATTGTCAGGCAGATATGTGTATCCGAGAAAATGGGCAACTCTCTCTCAGTATCTTGGGGGCTAATGAAGGGTAGTAAAGAGAGTTACAGAATGTTAATGCTAGGAGTCCAAGGCAGGACTCAAAAATATATATTGGCTTCTCAGCAGTTTAATTGACATGACAGTTAAAAATTCCGGAAGCTACAGGAGCCTTTCGTACACTAAGGTCTTGCCAGTGCAACTGAACCAGCAAGTAGCAGTAGTGGAATTTCTACCCCCCCCCCCAAAAATGTGCTGAACAGACAGGCCCTTGAGTTCTACCTCATAATTTGCCATGTTGGGGAAGTGCCAGTGAACTTAGGAGCGAGGTGCTGATATGGTTGAATAGATCAAGTGGCTGTACTTTGGGATAGGTGGTCTAACCAGAGAGTGAGGTGGAAGGAACACAGAGAATTTCTGCCAAGAATGATGGGTAAAAAGATGCTTAAGTTAGATTAATCTGGTCGATGAAAGGTAAATCAGGTTTGGGCCTATTTGTATTTTTTATCCAGAGCTGGTTCACTTATTTCTCTCTTGGATGTTCACAATACATCTTATTCTTAAAATCAGTAAATATTTTGTGCCTGCTTCACAAAAGGTAGGATTAGTTGTGTATATGATGAACATCTAGTCTGGACAGCAGGATCCTCTGTGGCTTTAAAAGAAAAAAAGGGAGGCTAGGCATCTTGAAAATTAATGGTAGTTAGGCACCTGAATCAGATTTGTGACTTTGAAAAACTTCCCTTTTAATACACAACTAACTTCGGCTTTCTTTGAGCTTTCTTGTTGCATGGCCTGATTGATTGAGCATTTACTTTTTTTTTTTTTAACTATTATAATTCCTGAGATAGGAGCCCTGAGAGCAGCTGAAGTGTTTGAGCTGAACTTCATCTGGTTTTTGTATTAGTCAAATCAAGCCCCAGAAAAGGGGTAAGTTTGGTCTCCACATATTGTGTGGACTGTATTTAAGAACAGGTTGGCAACATCTGCTTATGCATACCTGGATTCATCTTGAATTGGTCTATTATGTATCACATTGCTACAAGTTAAGGAGCAGATGGTTTTGTTTAGGGTTAAACTTTTAGTGTACCAGAAAATGTACTAACAACAAGGTTAACAAGCAAATTGCTGATTGTGAAGGTACAGTAAAGGGTAGTAAAATATCATGCTATTTAAATCTTCTGTTACTGCCTCCATACAAAGAGAGCAGATTTACAACCATGCTTTGCTCATTCTCCTCTTCAGTAGCTCATTTGTATGGCGCAGATTTCTTAGGAGTTAAGCAATACAGTTCTGAAAGCATCAGATGCAACTGTGCGCTGCTGCAATGCCAGATTTTGAAAACCAGGAGTTGCAGCAGCCTAAGTTTGTGCTGCTCTTGCAGTTTTATGTTTTTGCGAGATGAGATTGGAGACTGGAGGTTACTTTCCTTACATGTGATTCTTAAAGTTTTTGCTGTACTTCTTTACAGCTGCCTTTCAACCGTGTATTTCTGAAAGGAAAAATTAAGTGCTGTTCTGGTTAATTTTCAACAAGGTAGCATAGAACAGCATGCACATTCTGGGCAAAACTGTTGTATCTCATTTCATAAGCTCTGGAGACTTCAGATATTTTTGCTGTTCACTCGTTCATCCACCTATTACTTCTGCTAAGTAAAATTAATTTCATCATGAGTTTTGTGGGTTAAGGGTGGGAAGGATTTTTGTTCTAATACAAAGTATGCAGAAAAGCGGTGGTTTATGGGAAAAGTCATAAAAACAGATGCAAAGCACGTGGGAAGCTGACTGACTGAATCAATTCTGTGATCAGAATAAATGAGGAAGTATGTTAGAGGTGATTCAGTTACCAGTAAACAAGCTTCGTTTATGAGGAAGTGGAAACTTGAGTATTCGTCTGCAAGGTTCCTCCAGCTTTTTCTAAACGAGTTACAGGTGGCTCTAAATTGAATTGGCTAGCTCTTAGAACCAGTGGGGAAGTATGTCTGAACTTTTGAGGGGAAATCCGTGGGTTGGTGGGGAGTGGTCAGAGCCTTGGCAATCAGTGTGTGTGCTAGGATGGGAGCATGGGTATAGCTGCAGCCTGAATTATTGACTACCAAGCTTCTAATCAATGCCTGATATTTTAGCGTTCTCCCCACCCACCCCTCCATCATGACTTAATGGATGTTTTGGATTCCATATCCTGAGATTTAAAACAGGTTTCATTCAATTAAAAAGATGTCCCAACCAGCATACAAAACATATTTGTTCTATCTTAACAAATGTTTGCATGTGTCACACTTCATTCCAGTGGAGCCTTTCTGTTAAGTTTTCAGAGCTGGTAATATAGGCAAAAATGGGTGCCTTGTAAACCTATGTAAACTGACCAATATCATCCACTATGCCATGAGGCATTTAAATATATGAAGTCTGCTCCAAAAAACATTTTGAATAAGAGAAAGTGTTAGCTATACAAGATTATCTTTACTCTACTCTTCAGTCATCATGAGGTAGTGTTGATTTCCACTGTTTCAGAACCTCTGTGCTTAGATCTTTAAAATCCTAGGGTTTCCGTGTTTTGCAGTAGACACACTTGAGTGAGGGTTTGAAAGCAGATGCTGCAGGTATTTTACTTTCTATTCCGTTGGCACAGAAATTAGGCAGCTGTATTTAGTTAATGTACAATACCTAAAAATTCAATGTTAGGCTTGAATGCCATCATGCTGTAGGGTTTGGTTATGAGTGTCAGAATACACTTTTCCCATGTGACTTGAACACTTCCACTTTGCTAACTGCTAACTAAGAGGAAAACCAGGATGTACAAAATATTTTTCAGTTTAAATATACAAAAAGAGAATCCTAGATCTATCTATCATTTTTACCTTTGAGAGCTGAAAGGTACCCATTTTGCCTTTGGAGGTATATGCAAGAGGATACATTTTTGAACTAGATATGTAACTAAATAACGTCAACAAATGGACCATTCTGTCTTATAGCATTTTCTGCTTACTGAACGAAGTTTTAAATGCAGTAGGGCTCACATATCACTACACAGGTCACTACACCGGAAGGCTGAATCCTACTACTTACTAAATGAGTGCCAAATCTCCCATCAATTTGACAGAAACTCAGATTTGACCCATAGTACATTTCCCAAATGGGTGTTTCAACCGTGAACATAAACATAGAATTTAAGGCCAGAAGGGACCACCAGATCATCTAATCTGACTTCCTGTATCTCACTGGCCACCAACACCACCCAGCAACCACACACTAAACCCAACCACTGAAATCAGACCAACATTTTACAGCCCTCAGGAGATTAGACTGCTATGTGCCAGAGGCAGAGAAAAGGAAGGATCAAGGTGCACCCTGGTATTTACCCTTAATGTATTTATAGGGAGCATTCATATCCCCTATCAGCTTTCTTTTTGTGAGACTAAACAAGCCAAGCTCTTCCAGTCTCCTTTCATTAGATTAGGCCCTCCATTCACCAATCATTTGTAGCTCTTCTCTCTCTGCTTCTTCCAGTTTAAGTTCATTTTTCTTGAACATAGGTGCACAGAAGTTCTTGTCTAGTTTTTCACAGCCCCATCACATTGGTGTCTCATAGTCATCTGTGATTGACCCAGAAACCCAGATCTCTCTCCTCTTCTATCACTTCCAACTGATGAGCCCAAACTTGAACTTGTGGATACCAGTGATACAAAGGTGGGATCTTGTAATGTGGCTAAATATATTTTGGAGTGATAAATGAGCCATTGTAGAAGAGACTCAGATGTATGATTATCCCTGATACAGGTCAATGGCTTGAATTTCTTGTACTTTGATTTTTGTACTGTAGCAATGGTTCCCTTGATAATAGTCATTTTGCTGTAATATTGTTAATGTGTTTTGGACATGTTAAAATGACACATTGTAGTTAATATAGTAAATATGTCAGTAATTGTATACTATATGTAACTGTGGATGTTGTATTTCAGTGTTGAAAATGTTCAACTACAGTTACATTTTATACACTTCTTCTGTTCTCTGATATGCACTTTGTATTTTCACTTTTTGCTACATACGTACATATTTGTATTCTACACCTTTTACTGAAAAGCTCAGCTAACATCTCCTCAAACTGATCAGTTTTGTTTAAGATTTTAATTTGATAATGTCATTCTTGTTTTATCTTTGTGCATGAAAAGAAACACCAAAAGAAATTTGATCTACACTTTCAACCCGTAACTCCTGATATATTACCATAGGGATTTCAGTGAGGAGTTTTGATATTTTAACATTCATTCCTCTTTTGATGCAGTTTGTCGTCTTCTTACTTTAGATCCCTGTGTGATTGTCAGCACATTTTGATGAAAATATGCAAGAATTAGTGTGTCTTCTTTCTGAATGAGTATTTCTTCCAAAAGAACAAGATTGAATCATGTTTAGTTACCTTACATGTTGCTTACATATCTCATAGTTACTCATAAAGCTATATTAAAAAATGGTTAGCCCATAAGCAACTGCTCTGTTTCAAGGCCTAGATCTAGCAATGATCAGTTTCAGCCCACGTGGGTCTGACAGTTGCTCATGATGAAACTGGAGAATACATTTAAAAAAAATAAAATGAGTCTTCTGATTGTGCCTATTCTATATCATGGTGAAATAACACCTTGTTGTCAGCACACAGGCATAGTAGGGTGGTTTGGGGAGAGAATGCCTTCTGGATTGTGCTTCAAACCAAAGAAAATAGTGTGTGCTCAGTTCTGCTGTCTCACTCCAAAGCTGCTGTTAATCCTGGCTAAGCATAAATTTGTTACGTGTATTTAAGGTGAGTCAAATAACACTTTTACTTGTAACTACCACCTTGCTTGATAAATCAACGCATTTTAGTCATATCATGACAACCTTTGTACCATCATAAGCAGACTTCAAAGCAGGGCTGGCTCCAGGCACCAGCCCAGCAAGCAGCTGCTTGGGGCGGCCAATGGTGAGGGGCAACACGTCTGGCTCTTCAGTGGCAATTCAGTGGCGGGTCCCTCACTCCCTCTCAGAGAGAAGGACCAGCTGCCGAAGACTGAAGCCGCAGTGGTAGAGCTGCAGATCGCGCTTTTTTTTTTTTTTTTTAGCTGCTTGGGGCGTCAAAAACCCTGGAGCCAGTACTGCATCAAAGTAACCTGTCCTTACCTAACCCATCCTTGCTGCTTTGGCAGGGAAGAGTTTACAAAAAACCAAACAGCTCACTGCTTCAATTGGTGGGGAAAAATTTGAGATGATCCAGTAATAACTTCCTTCCTTTTTCCCCGAAGGAATGGTTCAGGAAGATTGAGGAGTATTTAGGAAGCTTTTACTTGCCTTATTTGCTACAGGCGGAGAATAACTTGAATTTTATACAACTTCTGCTGTAGGAAAGGAAACAGAATGAGGTGGAAACAATAAATGATGCTTTGCATCTCCTGAAGTTCAGCTGGAAATTCTCAGGCTTGTCCTTGGAAGTGAGAGAGCTGAAGCCCTAACAGAGAAGTCAGACAATGCAAGGTAGAAACCAGGCTTGTGTGCTTAAGACTCAGCCTCTCCCTTAGTGGAATTGACTTTTATTTTTGCTTGATCCTGTGTTCAGTAAATTCAAGCTCTCTCCTCTTGCTGTGTGCTCATTACCTATAGTGCTCGGAATAAAGTATCATTTCTTCAGGCAAAAATTAAAAAAAAAAGTTTGGTTATAGGACCACAGCCTGGGCCATTGTTCCTGTAGAGTTAGGGTAAACTACGTTGTAGTATTATGTTTCAATATTATACAAATTTAAGCTCTCTCTTGTCTGTGGTGGTTCTTCCATTTTGTTCCTTTACTTAAAAATGATTTTTTTTAACGTACCGAAGGATCTTAATTTTCTGAAAATAAAGTGCAGTAACTCTTACCAGTCATCAAACTGTAGCCTCTCTGGTAGATGCATTGCCTGTACCCTGATCTTGGTGCTTGGAACAATCGTTGTCACTTAACTTACCCAGGCCTTGTCTACACTACAAAGTTGCAGCGCTGGTGAGGGGGTTACAGCGCTGCAACTTAGGATGTGTACACACCTGCAGGGCATTACCAGCGCTGCAACTCCCTGTTTGCAGCGCTGGCCATACACCCGGTCGTGCCTCGGGTGTAGAGGATCCAGCGCTGGATCACCAGCGCTGGTCATCAGGTGTAGACACTCACCAGCGTTTTTGTTAGCCTCCATGGAATAAGCAGGTATCCCAGCATACCTGAGGAAGCCTCTCCGGTAATCAAGCAAACTCCACTGCCCTCCAAGCAGGTCTCCTTCCCCGCGGTGTGCTCTGGCGTTCCCCGACCCCCCCTCCAAGCAGGTATCCAGCCCCGCGGTGTGCTCTGGCATTCCCCGACCCCTCCTCCAAGCAGGTCTCCTTCCCCGCAGTGTGCTCTGGCGTTCCCCGACCCCCCCTCCAAGCAGGTATTCATCCCCGTGGTTTGCTCTGGCGTTCCCCGGCCCCCCCTTCAAGCAGGTCTCCTTCCCCGCGGTGTGCAACAGCGCTGCAGCGTGGCCACATCTAACACCACTTGCAGCGCTGGTTGCTGTAAGTGTGGCCACTCTGCAGCGCTGGCCTTATACAGCTGTACTAATACAGCTGTAACAACCAGCGCTGCAAAATTGTAGATGTAGACATACCCCCAGTATTGAGAATCTGTCAGATTAGCACTGTATAGTTTGCCATGCTTGAACACACACTTTTCTTGAGGCTTGCATTTTAAGGTCATGGATTTTTGGTAGAGAGAGAGGGTATATGTTCTGCACAGCTTTTTATAGCAGTGTTGGCATTTCACTGGTGGAAAATGAAGATAGTATTCATCTAGTGTTGCTGTAGGAAGTTTAGGGAAATCCTTATTGCTGTAACCAATTATATAATAGCATTTTGACTGAAGCTAAAGTGAAACTACCTAAAAAAAACCAAAACAAAACACACAAACTAAAAAACCCACCAGTCCATTTATCAGATTTCTTCCTGCTCTTGTTTCAAGGCAAGGATAAAAATTGGGCAAAGTCTATTGGTTTCCCTTCGGAGCTTTTTGTTGTAAGGATAGTCTTGTTAAGCTCTTCTTTTAGGACCTTGCTGCCTCTCCCTCCCCCCATGTTTGTCTTTAAAGTAACATAAAATCCATGCAGGTCCCTTGGCACTTAAAACAACTGATACATCAAGTGGTAAAACTTTACATTTAGTTGCCCTAAAGTATGCTCCAGTACCCCACTACTTTTTTCTACTTAACTCAAGTATTCTGGCTTGTATTTCTGCTTTGCTTTGTCTATTACAAGATGGAGTTGTTATGAAACAAATAGGTAAGGTGTTAGTATTCTAAAATATCAGTACAGAGGTTCACTGAGTATGAAAAACTGGCATGCTATGGAGCAGAGGTGTAATAATCCCTATATGTATATGGTGCTTGTGTGACTGCACCTGAAATATTGTTCTAATCTGGGCTACAAGTGACCAGAAAGATATTGCTAAATGTTGAGTGAATTCAGAGAAAAGCATAAAAAAATTATCAGAGAGCGGTAGGGAATGACATAGGAGGAAAAATTAAAAGACTAAATATATGTAGCTTGATTAAGCAGTGACTAAGGAGGTAAGTATATTAGGTTACAAATATCTGAAGATTGTTAAAAGCAAGGAGGGAGAAGCGATTATTTAGTGCGGTACACAGAGGTATAACTAGGGGTCAATAGAATGAAATTAAGAAAAGGACAAAATAGACTCAGAAAAGCTGCTTGATTGAGAGATGTATTAAGCTGTGGAATGCTTTCTCAAGAGAAGTGATGCAAGCTCTAGCTTACAACTTTTAAAGCTAGATTGGACTAAGCTCTAGAAAATGTAGTCTATGGAACAGTCCTTCACTGGCAGGGCGATGGGCTGCATGATCCAATAAGTACCTTTAGTGTCTAACTTCTATCAGTAAATGTTTCAAAAATACCTAAGTCCCTGTCATAAACAGATAAGTAAGAGTTAATAGAACAGGAGTACTTCATATCTCTTTTGCCTGTAAAGGGTTAACAAGTCCAGTGAGCCTGGCTGTCCTCTGACCAGAGGACCAATCAGGGGACAGGATACTTTCAGATCTTGAGGGAGGAAAGTTTGTGTGTGTGCTGTTAGATTTTGGTGGTTGTTCTCTCTGGGTTCTGAGAGTGACCAGACGTGCAACCAGGTTTCTCTCCAATCTCCCTGATACTATTTTGAATCTATAAAAACCTGTAAGTACTAGGTGGTAAGGCGAGTTAGGCTTATGTTTGTTTTCTTTATTTGCAAATGTGTATTTGGCTGGGAGGATTTTAATTTGTACTTGTATACTTAGGCTGGGAGGGTATTCCCAGTGTCTATAGCTGAAAGACCCTATGACATATTCCATCTTAAATTTACAAAGATAATTTTTACTGTTTTTCCCCTCTTTAATTAAAAGCTTTTCTTGTTTAAGAACCTGATTGTTTTTTTTATTCTGGTGAGACCCCGGGGGAATGGGTCTGGATCCACCAGGGAATTGGTGGGGAGAAAGGAGGGAAGGGGGAGAGAGAGGTTAATTTTCTCTCTGTGTTAGGATTACTTTCTCTCAGGGAGAGTCTGGGAGGGGGAGAGAGAAGGAGGGGGGAAGGTGGATTTTCCTCTGTGTTTTAAGATTCAAGGAGTTTGAATCACAGTGATCTTCCAGGGTAACCCAGGGAGAGGCAATGGTGAGGGAAAGGGTTTACTTTCCTTGTGTTAAGATCCAGAGGGTCTGGGTCTTGGGGGTCCCCGGGCAAGGTTTTGGGGGGACCAGAGTGTACCAGGCGCTGGAATTCCTGGTTGGTGGCAGCGCTACAAGTACTAAGCTGGTAATTGAGCTTAGAGGAATTCATGCTGGTACCCCATCTTTTGGACGCTAAGGTTCAGAGTGGGGAATTATACCATGACAGTCTCATTGACTTTTAATGAGACTTAGGCTACCAACTAGCTGAGGGCTTGTCTATAATGGTACTTTACAGTGCTGCACCTTTTTCGCTAAGGGGTGGGAAAAAACACCCCCCCACCGAACACTGCAAGTTTCAGCGCTGTAAAGTGCCAGGGTAGACAGTGCACCAGCATTGGGTGTTGTGCTCCCAGTGTTGGTAACTACCCCCCTCGTGGAGGTGGGGTTTTTTTAGACCGCTGGGAGTGCCGTGACTACACAGCCACATTAAAGCACTGCTGCAGCCAGCTCTTTAACATTGCTAGCAAAGACATGCCGTTAGACACTTTTGAAAATGGAACACAGGCTCCTAAGTCATTTAGGCACATCTGAAAATTTACCTCCTATGTCTACTTTGTTTAAATGCCTGGTTTTTTTTTAATTTTTAGAAAGTTTGTTTAGTCTGATCTTCCATCCGAGTTTTTTGAACACCATGGAAAACAGTTGCTAGTGGAGAGATTGATTAAAGGAATAAGGAGTAAACATAAATAGATGACTTGGTTAAGAGAGAGAAAGCCCAGCCGAAGAGAAATCTGATTTGTAACCTTTTCAGCAGAAAATGTTCAATATTAAGTTGTTGTTTGAAAGCTGGGGAACTGAAAGCTAAAACAGAAGCATGATGGGTGAACGGATGCACCCTTCCTGTTTAAAACACAGACTGGCTCACACCAAGCAAGACTGGGATAGAGGCAATTTAGCTGGTTTTTCAAACAACAAAATGTTCAGCCCAGCCAAAGTTCCTCGGTGACTGAATAAATGTGCTTGATCGTGTCCTCAAGAGTTTGATTTTACTTCACTTACTGTAACTGATTTTTTAAAAAACTGATTTTTATTTTGTAAGTGATGGAAACTGACAGCAATAGTATAAATGACACTTTTATGGAAATGAACAGATCTGATGGCAGACACTGTTGCAAGAATAAGGTATCGTACCAATGTCAGATTAAATTAGAAATGGGGATTTTGTAAACTAACTTTGCTTAAATAAAGTGACCTTTTGGTGAGGTCTGCTCATATCAACTGCTGATGTTTTACTTTTAAGGTCTATTTTTTTTCCCCCAAGGCCATGATCTTCCTAAGAAATAGCACTGGTGCGCTTGACTCCATTTTAAATTGGAGTTCAAATGCTGTGAATGAATTATTATGCTGACTTACTGTACTAGAAATTGAACTATGCTCCCCAAGCAGACACTGACTAGTCTACTAAGTATTTGTCCTTTGTGCCTCTTTCACTCTGTACCATAAATTTTCACATGCTGTTATACTGATTTGTACAGTGGCTTGCACAAAAGAACCATGATCCTGATTGTTGCCTGCAAGTGCTTTCACAATACACAGAATAATAATTAGTAGCCATGCTTTTGGAAGGCCGCAACAATTTCCATTGCACTGCTTTTTGCCTTGATTGGAATTGTGTTAAGATTCACAGAGAGCTCTGTTGAGGAGAAGAAAGGATAGCCTTTCGTTTCATTCTCTCTAGATAGCCAAGTGTGATGTACTGATTTGATAATGTGATGACCCTCAGGAACTGAAAGAATTCTATGTATCAGGGAGTGGATAGACAATATGTGATCAAGTTTCTTAAAGCAAATGTAGCCGAAGAGGTTGTGTTTCTGTACTGCAGGACCTATAGAACTGGGTTCTTTGCAACTTCCAGTTATACTTTATTAAAGCTTTTTATTCCATTTTTAAATTACATTTTTAAATGCTCTGCCTCAATGCATTGCTTTTTTTTCTGCCTGTATGATTTCTGTCAACTGTTCTGTACCGTACTTCTTGTTCTACTATTTTGTAATACTCTTGCGTTAGGACTATACAAATATAAATTGTACTGCTTGTGTATAGGGTATTTATGAGACCGTATACAAGTTGTACATCAGCTGTTCTGGGAAATTCTGCTGCATGGAGCGCACTCCCACCCCTCAACCTGAAAACAAAATCTTAAAAATGCCGAGTTGGATGTTGTCTGCTGTAAAACATTGATCTGTGTGCGTTACTAATCAGCACCACTTTGCCCTCTGTTAAATTTGATTTGCATATATATTACTTTTACCCCAGGCATCTCTTCCTGTTAATAATTCCCAAATGTTATTAATACCAAAAGTTATTTGCATAACTCTTGTTTCTGAAGAAGCTGGGTAAAATATTTTGCAAACCATTTTCTATGGATTAGGTTTTTACAATCCCCTCCTTACAGTATGGAAGATAATGAAGCCACTGCAATGCTGCTTTGTGGTGTGTCTTTGGTTGGTTTTGGCAGACTACTAGGACTTTTTTGAAGCTGAGCTTCCTTGAACAGAAATAATTGACTGCAACATGGTGTCCAAATGAAACAGTTGGGGGAGAAAATGATCAAATAAAATATGCAGAAAATTTTCCTCAAAGTAAATCTCTGGAAAGAGTCTCTACCCTTTTGTTCAGGCAAGGTGTTTAAAAAGAAGTTACACACACACTATTACTGCTTCTAGTTCTTACTTGCAAACAGTGTTGTTACCCACAAACTGAACTGACTGTTCTTTCCCTGAACTGAATCACATGATTTCCTGCCTTTAACTAATTTATAGCTTCCTCTGACATACCATCATTTACATGATGTGAGAGCCCAACTTTTCTCCTTTTTCCCTATACTTTCTTTCTAGCACTTTGTCCTTACTCCTTTTGCAGTCCTCCCTTCTCTCCTGCTAAGTCTTCCTGCAGCATATATGTCCTACTATGACTGGGCACTTAAACCTGATTATTGCTTTCAGTATGTAATACCCTGCAATGTTACATGGTAGATACCTTTGTCAATAAACAGACCTTTTAGTACTGAATGGAAATGCAAAACTTAATAATCTTTAGTATCCTCCCCTGTGAGCTGATATTTGGGTTGTGTTGGTTCCATTAAAATCTGAGATTATTCTGAAAGGAATGCAAGTATGAAAATAGATTGTCAGGGTTGTTAAAAGAAAGTCAGAAGGGTGGGGGGGAAATTGCCTTGGTTTGGAATAGATCATATGAGATTAATAATAAAAAAAAGTACTATTATGTGCATATCCACTGCACCATTTTACATCATTTGCTTTTGAGCCAAAAAGTTTCAAACATGTTCAGAATAACTGTAGCCATGAAGGACTAAATCACTGGCAAATTTGAAGATCAACCTGTTTTCAAAGTACACAAATGTCTGTGAAAGTCTGAGTATTCCTTTGATGAAATTTGAGTACGAAACTAAGAATTGGCTATAGATAATCAGTACTCCTCATCCACCACCAAGTTCTCACCCAATTTACTAGTGAATCCCTAAACCCACCTAAGGAACTAAGGCCATGGCTACACTAGAGAGTTGCAGCGCTGGTGAGGGGGTTTACAGCGCTGCAACTTAGGATGTGGCCACACTTGCAAAGCACGGCCAGCGCTGCAACTCCCTGGTTGCAGCGCTGGCTGTACACCCGGTCGAGCCTCGGGTGTAGCGATTCCAGCGCTGGTGATCCAGCGCTGGTCAGCAAGTGTGGACCCCACCAGTGCTTTTATTGACCTCCGGGGTATAAGGAGGCATCCCAGAATTCCTGTCCACAACAAACCGGAAGAAAGGGAGAGCTCGGAGTTCAGCCAAACTGCTTATTTAAAAAACAAACACAGCTCCCGTTCGCTGAGCGAGCGGAGGCAGGCAGGGGAATTACTTTGGAATGTTCACAGCTGTTTGCTTGAAGAGAGAAACAGCACGCTCACACGGCAGAGGGGGAGGGGGAAGTCCGTGTTGAGCAGATGCTTATCTGGTGGCTATTTAGGAGTGCATAATTTGCATTTAGTGAATGAGAGAGGGGTGGGGGGGGAGGGGGTCAGAACTTTTAAAATGATTGAAGGTAGGCACTGTTCAGTGTCTTCCAGTCCTTAGAACTTGCAAGGCAGGGAGCTGAGAACAGTGTCAACTCCAAAAATCCATTCTCTGTCTCCTCCACGCTCCCTGTCACATTCCACCCCACCCCCCTCTTTTGAAAAGCACGTTGCAGCCACTCGAATGCTGGGATAGCTGCCCACAATGCACCACTCCCAACAGCGCTGCAAATGCTGCAAATGTGGCCACACTGCAGCGCTGGTAGCTGTCCGTGTGGCCACACTGCAGCGCTGGCCCTACACAGCTGTACGAACACAGCTGTAGCTACCAGCGCTGCAGAACTGTAAGTGTAGCCATGGCCTAAGTCATATCTGTGAAAACAAAAACCACCACCAAGAAGACAAAGGTGTGATCTTGCAAATACTTATGCTCATATTTAACCTTACTTATATGAGTAAAGGGGAAAATGTGGAAATGGTTGCACAATTGGGCCCTAAACTGGGCAGAAAAATTTTAAAGGTAATCTAAATTTAGCTGAATCTCTTTCCCAAAGTTTTCATTCCTGCGTTGAAACTAAATTTAAGAAATTTCAAGCAAAAAGCTATTCTGAGAGAGTTTATGAGGAAGCAAAGGGAAGGGTTATGGGCTCTTAAAAGCTTTGTTTATGATGGTGTTTTCATGTGATCCAGCAGAGTAACTTGCAACTCAGGTTCTTCAGGATCTGAGAGAGTAAATGATTCGCAGATCTTGTTTTAATGTAGTGCTAATTACATTTTAGGAGCCAAAGTCCCACAGATGCATGCATAAAACTCTTGCTAACTTCAGTGGGGGTTCTGCATGTGCATCTGAGTGGAGAACTTGGCACTCAGAACAGCTACAGTAAATATTCTTATTGCCTCCTGTCAGTTTTCAGAAAAATTTATGGCCTTTGGAAAATCCCTGGTTTTGATATAGATATGGAATGTGCTGGCCTGTACTGGTAAACAAGGTTCAGGTGATGAGTGACATTCCCGTGTGTTGTCCAAAGTGTACTGTAATGGGGCATGGAGACAGTCTTAAGTAAATTATAGATTTAAGACAAGTTGAGATTTAGTATGTAGCTGCATAATTGAATTACTAGATATCGATCTAAAGAAGCTTGTCCAACGTCTGTTTTTGAAAACAATTTTTCTTTAAGCATAAATGTGGTCTGACATTATTGTTTGCATCACTTTAAAAATAGTTTGAAATGAAGGGGAAAAAATAAACGTGCTTTTCATTCAGGTTGTGTGGCTAGAGAACATCCCCCTTTTGGTGAACCGTGGGACTTCCAACTAGCGTTACACTCGTGTGGGTATGCACACAAAGCAGCAAACCTTAGTCTGTCTCCAAAAATAGGCGCATTACTTACTACACCTTAACTACGATCTATCAGCTGAACAGGCAGAGGAAAGGATGTGGGTATAGTGTCAGTTTGAGTGAAAAACATTGGGAGGATAAAAAAAATTACTAATATACATAAATTTTTCATAATACATATTAACCATTTGCCACCTAACCTTAGCTATACTTGAAACATTGAAATATATATGTAATATGGATAGTTAAAATAAAAATCCATGTTTTGTATTACACAGTTTGCAAACAAAATTTGTTTATAAAAATTGTGACAAAGTTCCTCCTCTGGCTTGGTGGGTCCTGCATTTTTTTGGCGGAATTGCTCACCTCAGAGGTTCATGGCAGCCCTCAGTTTGGCCACTTCTGCTAGAGGCTCAAACCTGCTGTTCACTCAGCTCACCAAATCACTGGTCAGCATGGGGGAAATGGAGAACAATCTCTGCAGTCTCTGTGTCCCACCTAGTGGGTCAGGGACAGGCCAGATCCCTTTCCAAATTAGACCTTCCCTTCTGGTGTTGCTCACAGACCAGATCAACTCCTCCTGTGTCCGATCAGGAGTTGGGGGGAACCCGGGACCACCCTCTGCACCGGGTTCCAGCCAGGGCCCTGTGGATAGTACTTGTCTACGTGTCCTGTATCAGCTGCATGACAGCTACAACTCCCTGGGCTACTTCCCCGTGGCCTCCCCCCAGCATCTTCTTTATCCTCACCACAGGATCTTCCCCCTGAAGCCTGATCACGCTTGTACTCCTCAGTCCTCCAGCAGCTAGCCTTCTCGCTCCCTGCTCCTTGCACACCCCCCCACTAACTGATGGGAGGTCCTTTTTAGATCAGGTGTCCTGATTGGTCTGCCTGCCATAATTGATTCTAGTATGTTCTGAATTGGCTCCAGGTGGCTTAATTAGCCTGCCTATCTTAATTGATTCCAGCATGTTCCTGATTGCTCTAGTGCAGCCCCTGCTCTGGTCACTCAGGGAACAGAAAACTATTCATCCAGTGGCCAGTATATTTGCCTTCTACCTGTACCCCACTGGTCGGGGTCTGTCACAAAATCCAGATAGTTAAATAAAAACTATTAAGATAAAATAAAGAACAGAAGCAAAGTTCAGAAGAGGGATTTAGAGATGGAGAGGGAAGAAAGTAAGTGGGGGGAGTCTCAGGCGTTTAATAGGCTCATTCAGATCCTCCCAGGAAAACATCCTATAACTTTGCTTGGGTTTTCTTTCCATAGTGGTCAAGCTTACAATGTCTGTGCTCCAGTCTTCAAATGTTGGTCACTTTTTAGATTTCTATTTTTGTAGTGGCAGGCTTTCAGCAATTATTAGTGGTCTGCCCAGCCAAAGTTTTTTTCAGATTTATTCAGCTTCCAATTCATATCCATTAAATTTAAAATTACATGTTTAGCTTGTAACAATTTTATTTGGTAGGAAAAAGTTGACTCTGCAATTAAGCTTTGCCAAAACATACAGGTATAGGAGTATTCCTGCAGCATATGGGTTAAGTTAGCACCTGTTGAATCACAGTCCCAACATTTGTCTGACTTAGTGGCACCTGTTTTGAGTTCAGAGAGGGGTCAAATGCCTCCTCCATATGATTTTCCACTGGATTAATCATAAATGGAGGTTCAAGGAACAGTCTGGAGCACTGGCTAAAATTTGTTTCCACCAGTTAGCAGAGAATAATTAGTCTAGTTCCTCCCATTTCTTTTTTAGGAAATCTGTATTTAATTTACATTTGCTGGCCGAATGTGCATATAGTGTTGCCATGGGGTTTAGCAATCTGGGTAATATTTGGAGAAATTAAAGCAGCCCAGATGGGTCGAGGTAGCTCAGTCATTAGGGCTAAACAGATGGGAGATGGTATGTTTAAGCTGGATATGTTGCCACTCCTTAGTCGCTAGACCAGTGATCACCAACTCATCAATCGCAATCGACTGGTCAATCCTGGGGACTCTCCCATTTGATTGCGATCTCCAGCAGTGTAGCAGGGCTGCTGCTAAGGCAGGTTCCCAGCCTGCCACGGCCCCATGCCGCTCCCAGAAGCGGCCACCATGCCCCCATGGCGCAGGGGCGGCAGGGGGCAGGGGTCTCTGAGCACTGCTCCTGCCTGCAGGCACTGCCACCGCACCTCTGATTGGCTGGGAACAGAGAACTGTGGCCAATGGGAGCTTTGGGGGTGGTGCGTGCAGAGAGGGGCAGCGTGCAGAGCCATGTGCCCGCTACCCAGGGGCTGCAGAGGCACGTTGGCCCCTTCCAGGAGCGGTGTAGGGCCAGGGCAGGCAGGAAGACTGCCTTAGCCTCGCTGCGCTGCTGACCAGGAGCCGCTCGTGATAAGTGCCATCCGGCAGGACGCTGCACTCCAGCCCCTCTTGGAGCCAGCACCCCATACCCCCTTCTGCACCCTGAGCCCCCTCCCAGAGCCAGCACCCATACCCCCTCCTGCACCCCAACCCCTCCACCCCAGCCCTAACCCTGACCCCCTCCTAGAGCTAGCACCCTGTTTTCCCTTCCGCATCCCAGCCCTGAGCCCCCTCTCAGAGCCAGCACCCTGCACCCCCTCCTACACCCCAACACTCTGCCCCAGCCTGGAGCTCCATCCTGCACAGAGCTTCTTCCCAGAGCTTGCATACCTCATCCCTTCCTACACTTCAATCCCCTGCTCCAGGCTCAACCCAGAGCCTTCTCCCACACTGCAAACTCTTTGGCCCTAGCCTAGAGCCCACACCCCCTCCCAACCCCTTGCCCCAGCCCAGTAAAAGTGAGTGAGGGTGGGGGAGAGCGAGTGATGGAAAGACGGGGGGATGGAGTGAGCAGGTCGGGGTTTTGGGGTAGGGGCAGGGTAGATCCTGGGTTGCCCTTAAATTCAAAAAATGATCTTGGGTGTAAAAAGGTTGGCGACCACTGCTCTAGACTGAATCTTTCTTTTAATATTATGAATGGGAGGAAAGTGTAATTTCCAATAAATGGACTAATGGTCAAAATCCCCTTCCTAATTCAATCTGGCCATATGATGGGGTTGCCTGGTGTATGGAGTTTTGAGTTACCCCAGAGAAAGGCCTTGGTATGTCGAAAGGGATGATTTTTAAAAAATTTAGTAGACATTAGAAGCCAGAAATACTTCATGTACACAGTTCTTCAGGGAATTGGTGATAGTATGAATGAAGCACATTGGAAAGGGTTAAAGGAGCCATCAAGTCTGCTTTCAGCTGGAGCCAATCCGGGGCTCTACAGCATAAGAGAATGAGCCACTGTATTGCTTGGCTTAGCGTTACTGTCTAGCAGTAAAGTTTAAAGTTGGGGAATCTGAAAGCACCTGTTTCGACAGGGAGCTGTAATCTTTGTAAGGAGATTCTGTTTGATACTAGCAACCCCCGATGTCAGAGAAGATCTAACACCCCCCGCCTCCACACACACACACACACACACACACACACACACACACACACACACACACACACACACACACACACACAGTCTTTAGAATTTCAAATAAATTTTAACTTTTATTTCAATAAAATGAGGAGGACTTGTGTTCTGGTGAAATGTGGGAGGACCTTGTTTTAAAAAATAAGTATTTGAGCTGCAGAGTGTGGCATGTTGTTGTGGGGTGAGTACAGGGCTCCTTCCTGGCATAGAATAATAGAATGAAATGTTTCAGAATTCTTCAGAGCTAAGGGTATTCCAGGTACCCCAGGGACAAAAATAGTATTAATGAGATCCGATGAATTCTTAAATTTTCATAAAATCAATATGGGACATTTCTGTGAGGCTGCTGCCTCTTAATTTATACAGTGGATTTTGAATATAAAGCCCTGTAAAGATTTTGAAGATGTCCAGGGAGCTCCTCGTTGAAGATCGTGAACACATTAACAACATTTCTTCTTTCAATGTTCTGAGCTGGTCCAGTAGTATTCTCTTGCATTCAGACTTCCAGATGGAGGAACTATATTCCTAGAATTTACTTCTAGGTTTTGCTCAGATTCTTGCACCAAATAATGTCAGTAGCGGTCTAAGCAAAAAATATGTGTTTTATAAGAAAGTTGTTATTGCAAGTAGTGCTGTATGTGCTGAGTGCTGTACAGCTATGTAGGAAGACAGTCCAGCCCTGAAAAGCTTGACTGAAAAGACAAAGTGTGAGAGGTAGGGACTCGGAGCTCAAGTAGAGTGGCTAGGGCAGTAACTGGCACATGGCTTATTACTTCCATTCTTTAATATATTAACTGTCTCCAGAGGTCCATCTGTCTAGCTATTGTTAGGTGTTCCTCTTCTTTCTACTCTCTTCCCCTCCAACTTCTCCTTGTGTGTTCCTTCTTGCTATCTGTCCTTGATACAATCATGCCCTCCTTCCTACGTCCCATTTCCTCTTCTCCTTCGGAGACCATGAGTTGAGTGGGAGAGTTACCACAAGAGAGGATTAACCCCCCCCGAAGCAACTGTCCAATCAGGAGAGTCGTGAAAGCATTTAGAGTTGTTTAAAGCATCTCAAGATACTAACGGGGTCTACAGGGAGAAGGTATTGAGGCATCATCTCCTGCCTCCTCCAGAGAGTCTCTGGTCAGCTGGAGGAGGTGTTCTTCTGGTCTAGTGTGTAAATTTGTAGGGCATTGGGGTTGAACTTCATTGTCTCCTCTGCCCCTTTTGTTGTCCACCTTCTGCCCTGATTTTGTATACTTGGAAACTATTTGGGAAAATGGTAAATTTTAATTTTGCTTTTGCAATAAGGTTGCAGTAGACAATGAGCTGTGATAAAAGTATGAATATAATCTTACACACAACTGACTAGATTAGAGCTGATTGACAGTTGTTGGCTTGTGGGGAATACTAATGTGGGGTGGTGGGGAGAGACTTTAAATGACCTACTAGTGTAGCAGAGCATGTCTTTTACTTTTTTGATATTTACATATCAAAAGCAGCAAATGTTTGATTTAAGCAGATTGGTAAGGCACTTGCAGTTGAAAGACTTCACAGCTTCCTTGCTGGGTAGTCCTTATTGCAGTTATCAAACAACTTTGACTTCCAAATCCAGCAGTACCCAGATGGGATGGATAGTGTAGACATAAGAGCACAAATATTTAAAATGGAGCTTTCTTTCCAATGACTATATCTCTGTGCAACCTGATCATGAACTTAATTAACAAATTCATGTCCCACAAATGACTTAAGTATAAAATAATATTGTTGATGACTTTGTAGATATATAATATGTAAATATTCTTTTTGAATAACAATGTGGGTCTTGGTAACGGGGGAGGCTAGTTAAATTCAGATGTGATATTAGCACCTGCAATAATTTTTCTTCCTGTGGTTTACTGCGCTTTGTATCTGCTGCTAGCAATCATCAAATAGTCTGGTTACCACACTTCCTGTTTGAAGCTTCAGCAAAGAAAATACAGCCAGAGGGTAAGGAAGATTGACCTATGAAGGCAGCCTATTAAAGTGTTTTAAAGTGAGGAGGCAATTCTTATACTGTCATTACAGAACAACTTGCTTTCTTCGAACCCTCCCCTCCCACTGTCAGCCTATACTGTATTCCTATTCAGGTCAATTAAGATTAACACTGATTAGCCCCCTTTCTGTAAGGAGTCCTGGAGAGCCTGAAGAGAGAACGTTTTTCTTTTTAAATTTCTTTCTCAAGGTTTATCAAAGCTCAGTAAAGTTGTTAATACAGTTTTAATAAATTAAACCTCTGCTCATACTTCTAATTGCCACACCTTGCTCTACCCACTAATTGCCTGTGACGTTTTATTTCTGCATTTTAAATTTAAGATTGCAGTGTAACAATTCTGAGTAGTAGTTTCACTTTTGCATTTGATTAGCCATAGAACTCACTTTGAAACAGTGAAAATCTCCTTAGTACTTCAATTTGTGAAAGACAAAATAGATCTGTGTATCTTGTATCCTCATCCCTTAGTACTGTTTAATTAAATTGACCACAAAAGGCAAAATAAAGTTAAGTATGATACTTTTAATCATGATTGAGAGACAGTTTGTGAGACACTGTTTTATGTGTTCTCTTTAACCCTCAATTGTATTCTCCAACTAAACTGTTGCAAAAGACGTTACTAGGCTATAATAATAAAGTGTATGGTGTTCCCTTAGTAAGGCTCTTGTTAAGTTGGTAGTGGGGGCAGGATGAGGATATAGTCTGTCTCATCTGGAGCTGCATTACCCAGCTGCTCAATTAGAACAGCACTTGGAAATTATGTAAGATCAAAAATTTAGTTTTTGTTTTTTGTTTTTTTAAGCATTCATCTTGAACTGCATGCTTCAGTCTTGTTTAAGAGGATAACCTAGTGGGGCCCCAGTAAGCTGGGAGGTCTAGACAGATAAATGCAGCACTATATGTAATGTGGTTTGCTACTCACACAATACCGCATTAAGGGCTTGATGGTGTGGAAGTGCAGAGCACTACCTGTGAGGTGCTGAGTGTCTAAATCGCCATTAAGCATGCGACATTTAGGGTGCTCGGCATCTCACAGGATCAGGCCTAGGTACTTTTATGTGAGATCATGATTATATAATTACCTGATTGGTAGTTGTAAGGATAGTCCGTACCCTTCATATTTAAACCAATAATTAACAAAAAGAACAACTTACTCTCCTTGTTTAAATTAGTTCTTAAACAGAGGCCATGTCTACATCTAAAATTTTGCAGCGCTGGTTGTTACAGCTGTATTAGTACAGCTGTATAGGGCCAGCGCTGCAGAGTGGCCACACTTACAGCAACCAGCGCTGCAAGTGGTGTTAGATGTGGCCACACTGCAGCGCTGTTGGGCGGCTTCAAGGGGTTTCGGGGAACGCGAGAGCAAACCGGGAAAGGAGACCAGCTTCGCCGCGGTTTGCTCTCGCGTTCCGCGAACCACCGTGCAAACCGCAGGGAAGGAGACCTGCTTGTTCGGGGAACGCGAGAGCAAACCGCGGCGAAGCTGGTCTCCTTCCCTGGTTTGCTCTCGCGTTCCCCGAACCCGAGCAAGCAGGTCTCCTTCCCTGCGGTTTGCAGGGTGGTTCGCGGAACGCGAGAGCAAACCGCGGCGAAGCTGGTCTCCTTCCCCGGTTTGCTCTCGCGTTCCCGGAACCACCCTGCAAACCGCAGGGAAGGAGACCTGCTTGCTCGGGGTTCGGGGAACGCGAGAGCAAGCCGGGGAAGGAGATCAGCTTGATTACCAGAGGCTTCCTCAGGTATGCTGGGATACCTGCTTATTCCACGGAGGTCAAGAAAAGCGCTGGTAAGTGTCTATACTTGATTACCAGCGCTGGATCACCAGCGCTGGATCCTCTACACCCGAGACAAAACGGGAGTACGGCCAGCGCTGCAAACAGGGAGTTGCAGCGCTGGTGGTGCCCTGCAGATGTGTACACCTCCTAAGTTGCAGCGCTGTAACTCCCTCACCAGCGCTGCAACTTTCTGATGTAGACAAGCCCAGAGTTCCAAAGGACATTAAGAGAACTCTGAGGGGTATATCATTATTGCTAGCTGGAATGTTGATGTCTCTTTTGCCACCTGCTTAGTTGCATTTTTTCCATTTTACACAGCAGCTTTGTGCCTTGCCCTACGTAACAAGCAAACCACAGTAAAAGTCATTTGTTTTACAGGGCAGCACATATAAAATTTCAGCTTTTTGACAAATAGCCATCACTTTTATTTTCTTTCTTTATTTTCTGGTAACCTAATTTAAAAAATTAGATAATTAAAATGCCACAACATTCAGTTGTTTCCAGGCATAGAAATTATTTCTGAAGGGAAAAAGGAAAAATTCTCCTCACATGGAGGGGAAGCAGACAAAAAGGCTTCTTGGCACTGTTATATAGAACTATAAAGACTGAGGTGAATTTAGCATGTATTATATAGGAGCTATTGGGTGTGCCTAACTTTACTTGTTCTAAGAATAAATATTTGAGAAGTGCTATAAAAGAATGATTCTCTTTGTAGGTTCATTGTAGTGTAACTTACACTTTGAGGTTCAGTTGTTTGGTGGGTTTTATTTGCAGACAAAAATAAAAGTTTCAAATAGCATACATGACCAAAATCCTATTTATTAACAATGGGGCTGGAGGGAGCATTTTTCACACACTTTGCAACCCAGAACAGATTTTCGGACAAACACAAGCATGTCCAAGCTTTGTGGATTGTTCCCAGGGCTTCAACTGACCGCAGCTCTTCAAACTGCAAAGACCTGGAAGAGCATTCTGGGTATTAGCATGCAAATAAGACTATGAGCTGCAGAAGAATTTCCCTATGTGTGTGGGTTTAGATTTAACCAGGGGTTGAAAATTGAACCACTGTAACAAACAGGAACTTAATATATTCAGTTCTGGACCTGTGCCAAAAAAGCTCTGTTAGACTGAGGGACTAGTGACACTCTATGGCCTGATACTTCATGAGCTTCCAGGGATACAGATGAATATGTTATACCATTGCTAGGGAAACCCAACAATACAGTTCCACAGGGTATTTATTTCTAGCTCTAGTAGGTAATGATATATCAGGCCTCGTAATATTATCACTGATTAGCAGCTAGCTTTTCTCATTTCAGTTCTAATAGTCTTAGTTGTTAGTATCACCTGAATTGCAAGAGCTAGAAACCAATGCCCGCTTCACCTCTGAGCAACTTGGAATCACAGCTTCTAAACACTGTACAGCATTAAGCTTTAATTGTAGATGTTTGTTGTACTATCACAGAGCTAAACGAGTCAGAAGTTGCACATCTAACATAAATTAACCATATTCTGGTTGCAAAACCTAAGTTTTGTGGACATGTTGGATATGAAGAATTCTAGAAATCAAGTGGGTTGCCTCCTGCGATTAGAGTTATGAGAACCAACTGAAGGTGGAATCTTCAAAATTTCTCTGTGCTGGCTTAATTCTGTTCACATTGAAGTGAATGGGAGTTTTATTGTTGACTCCAAGGGGAGCAGAGTTAGGTCCGTGCGGTGAACTTTTGAAAATCCCAATCTAAAAGATCTAAGTGTACCCTGAGTGTAACTTTTTAAAAACTTCTCCATTGAAGTGCCTTGTCTTTTGGTATTTTTAAAATTTTAATCCAGTGAAATTTTACTGTCATTATATTATACAGCCTAAGTACTTGAGTCATTCTGTTAATTCTTCCATTTGCATCAGTATATGAAATAATGCTAGAACAAATATTTCTTCAGATCAGCAACAATGACAATTCTGGGGAATGCATAAAGACAACTCTGCAGTGAAGGCTTATGAACTAATTTCTTTTATTTCTTTGTTTTGGGGGCAGCCGGCTGTCATGGAAACTTGCTGTTTCTTGACTAGCTGGTAGATGATCCACATTCACCTGTCTATATTTGCAGATCTGTAAGCTAGTGTCTTGATTATGGCTCCTTGAGAGATCAAAACAGGTAATACACATCTGGACTTTGTTGTTGTTGTTCTAGCATAAAATAACATCTTGAGACAGAATGATGTTTGCTTTCTTAAGCAGCATTTTTTTCTCTAATGAAAATATTCCATGTTTTTATTGCCTCAGTTCCTTCTTTTGAAATCCCTTAGTCTGCTAAATTATTTACAAGTTTTGTTGTTGTTGTTGTTGTTTTAAAGCATAATTGCTTATTGTCGGTAGTGTTGGCAGTGGATTGAGGGAAGGGATAATAGAATACCTTTTTCATTTTATGCTAATTCTGAGGTTGCTAAATGTAGGCCTGGTCTACACTAAAAAGTTAGGCTGACCCAGCTCTGTTGCTCAGGGATGTGAAAATCCACACCTTTGAGAAATGTAGTTAAGCCTACCTAACCCCTATTGTAGACAGTGTTAGGGCAACAGAAGAATTCTTCCATTAACCTAGCTACCACCTCTCAGGGAGGTGGCTTACAGCTGTGCCACTGTAGTGTTTCAAGTGTAGCCAAGCCCATAGTCATATACAGATGCTGTCAGTTATATTAGTAGCTTCTTCAAATCAAGAATATAGAAATTAGTATTATTACCAGGGTTGCAAGTAGGGCGGTATCCTCCAGTACACAGTACCAGGGCGGGGGGCTGCACTCTACTCCTTAAAGGAGCAGAAGGGGACTAGGGAGGGGTGGCGGGGACAGAAGATGTTTGGTTTTGATTCTGTTTCTCCCATTGGTCTGATTATCCATGACATCCATACTGCATCACATCAAGTCCAAATTGTTAGAGGAATGCCTCTGCTTGCACTGACCAGAGGATGTTTGGATTCTGATGTCAGCCCAGTTCTGCAGCCTGATGGGAATCAGGTGTTGTCCTTAGTGTACCTAGAATTCTTCTTTGCAGCCAAACTAGTCTGACATGCATTTTGTGAACTGGAACTGGAGCAGCAAAACAATGAAAACAAATGCCCCATTTTCCAGCTCTTTGGGTGAGAGAACTATAAGTGAAGATTAAAATGCTGGACACTGACAGCCTTAAACCAGCCAGCTGCCTCAGGAATCTGGCAAGAACTTTGCTGAAAATATGTTCCTCATCTTGGCAACAGAGCTAAGACTTATCACACATCTGTCCACCTTTGTTTGAATGAAACTCCTTCTGATCTGACAGCTCAGGCATTGTCAGTTTCATTCAGAACAATTTTACAAACTTGGAACCTAATCCTGTAAACCCTTAAACATTTGATCAATCCCATTGAAGACAGTGGGACTATATGTATGACTATAGACCGCTTTTGTGGACTGATAGGAGTTTCAAGAGTCTGTTCCTTTAAAGGAAGCTTAATCCCTCATTGAAATGCAATGTTTGGGTACAATACCATCATAGGCGCTGACTTCCCCTCCCCCCATGCCTCTTCCTGCCCCTGAACCGCCCTCAGCACACCTCCATTTGACCCCTTCCCCAAAGTCCCCACCCCAACCCCTCCCTTCCCGTCCCCATTCCACCCTCTTCCTCTAAGTCCATGCCCCTGCCCTGCCTTTTCTCCGCCCTTCCCCTGAACACGCAGTGTCCCTGCTCCTCCCCCTCCCTCCTGAAAAGTTCTAAGCACTGCCAAACAGCTGTTAAGCGGGAAGCGCTGAGAGGGGGAGGAGTGGGGACATGGCGCTCAGAAGGAGAGAAAGAGGGGGGAGCTTGGCTGCTGGTGGGTGCAGAGCACCTGCTGATTTTTTCCCGTGGGTGCTCCAGCCCAGGGCTGCCCAGAGGATGCAGGGGGCCCCTTCCATAAAAAAAAAAAAAAGTTGCAATACTATAGAATACTATATTCTCACGGGGGGCCTGGGGCTTGGGGCAAATTGCCCCACTTGTGTTCTTCCCCCTCCGCCCCCCCAGCAGCCCTGCTCCAGCCATAATGCAGTTTAGGATACAGTTCTACTTAAAATTTGTCTTTTAATAAATCATACATATGTTGAAATTGCTCCTCACCTAACTATCATATTCCATATAAACAGACTGAAATACTACATATTTGGGGAGGGAAATGGGTAGTTAAGCATGTTGATGTTTGTATATACAAAGGGGGGTGTCAGACGGGACAGGGGGAGCATGGGGGCCCTGAGTTCGGGTGGGGCAGGGAGGAGTCACATGGAAGGTCATGTCCCCCCCATTTCCTTGTGTCCCTCCCATGAGTGCAGTACTACCAAGAAATTATTTCTATTTGCACCATTGCTTATTACTAGAGTTTCTGTTCCTTAGAATGACATTTCTGTACATGAACACAAATATCTAATTACCTGTGTTGGAGACAAATTTCATGACATCTAAGTTTCTTGCAAAACTGCAGTGCATAAATTTAGACTGTCAGTTCATCAGGATAGAATCTCTTTTTTTTCTTTGTACTGTGTCTAGCCCAGTGAGTCCCAAACTTATTTGAGACCCCTAGGTAATGCAGTAGTTTAAATAGTAATATACAGCAGTTTGTGTATTGGATGGCCATAAATGGATTAAACCATTTATATAGTTAGTATTTACATTTTTAAAAAATAATTGTGTAGCTTTATAATTTTGTAATAATTTAATTTTCCATTTCTTTACAAAATAAAGATAAGACAGATTGTGCATGGAATGACCACTGTAAAATCACCAGGGAATTACTTGGGGGGCAGGGGATGGAGACTTCAGGTTAAAGGTTAAACAACAACAAAAAAATCCAATCTATAGTTTAGCAAAAGAATGTCAGGAATTTAATGTGTCAGTTGTTCCACACTAGGAGTTTGTGTTTTAAGAAGACATTCCCACATTTCACATGTGTTTTCCCATTATGAATGGAACTATATATGGAGCATCAGGGTAGAGGGGAGGGAAAGAAAAGTATTTGTGTTGACAGAATTTGTGCCTTATCAGCTTCAGTTTATTGGTAACGCCTTTTTCAGAATTAGAAAAAGGTGACTTGGATAGCAAGGTCCCTATCTGCATTACAAAAACAAACTCAGGGCAACCAGTTACAACATCATTAACATTTGCACTACAGGACCATAACTGGTAGTAATTAGGCCTAATCTGAGTTAGCTTGGAACAAATCATTGCTTTTATTGAATATTGCTTTTATTTTATTTTTTTTAAAGAGGGTGGCAGGAGATGACAACAGGTAGATTTCCCTCGGAAATTTTGTCCTTTTCTCCTTTGACTCTGATCAGAACTTTGTTTGTTTGAAGGGTTTGAAAGGGAGAATGGGCAGCCAAAAGAAAAAAGATGGCTAGTGTAGCATTCTTTGAGCCAGGGCACTATTCTTAGGGCTTGGCTACACTGGCGCTTTACAGCGCTGCAACTTTCTTGCTCAAGGGTGTGAAAAAACACCCCCTGAGCGCAGCAAGTTACAGTGCTGCAAAGCGCCAGTGTAAACACTGCCTCAGCGCTGGGAGCACGGCTCCCAGCGCTGTAAACTAATCCCCATGGGGAGGTGGAGTACCTGCAACACTGGGAGAGCTCTCTCCCAGTGCTGGCGCCGCAACCACACTCGCACTTCAAAGCGCTGCTGCGGGAGTGCTCCCACAGCAGCGCTGTGCAGCTCTAAGTGTAGCCATACCCTTAGATGTAGATTCTGGTTACGTTATCTGTAACTTTATTACAAGAAATCATGGAATCCTTGTATTACTTGAGACTCTGCCTTACACAATTTTTAGTAGCATCTCTATAGAAACAAAAATGTGATTGAAATAAGTGTGCATCTTTTGGGTCCATATATGATTCATGGTTTAAATATTTGTTAGGGCCTATTGGGTATATATTCTGAAATCTGTCATCTTAAAAAGACCTATTTTCTTTCTTGCTGACGTAGCACACTTTTTTCTCTTTCAGGTAATTGCCTTTAAAATAAGGACAAAGAGACCATTTATACATGCTTCTTTGGTGCTTGGACTAACACATTTGGAGAGAAGACTCTTTTACATCTTTGTCACAAACCTGATTATCCCATGACTTAAGTGCCATTGGGAAAAGCTCACAACGGAAGAAAAACCTTTTCCACTTTCAGTCCGTTACACAGTAGTTGAGCTAAGAAACTTTCTACGTGGAGGCTGTATAGCAGAGACTTGGAATTTTGCTGCTTGCTCTCATCCTTTGTGTTCACCCTTCAGACTGTAAACAATGAGTGAGTTCTGGTTGTGTTTCAACTGCTGTATTGCAGAACAGCCTCAGCCTGTAAGTATGAATCTCTGCATTGTTTCTGTATGTAATCAAGTATATTGTTCGTTCTTTTATTCATACTATTGACTGAGCTCAGTGAAAATGAAAAAAATCATCTAGCATATCTGTTTAGCTGTGCTGTAGGAATAATCATATCTATTTCAGGCCGATGTGGATATTTTGATTTGTAAAGATACTAAGGAAGATGGGGGTAGAGAGAGCAACACAACAAATGGCCCTAATGTAGATCCCAAATATGGATGAAAAATTAGAAATATAAAAATCCAACTTCAGCTTGTTTTGTTGCTATTTTAGGCTAAGTTGAAGATGGGGTTAGATGAGGTTGAGGGAAGAGAATATTTATATTTAGAAATCAAGTGTGAATTCCAGTCCTGACCCCATTGAAGTCAATGGCAAAACTCCCATTTTTTTGCCATTGACTTCAGTTGTAAGGTCAGGATTTCACCCAGTGTTTAGTTTTCGCTCTTTAGAATTTTTTGAGGCAATTTTGAGAGAATGTGTATTACAATCAGTTAACTTGACTTGCACCACAATCATTTGAGTTTGCTGGAAGGAGGAATAGATGTGATAATGGCTCAGTAAAGCATGAAGGAATACAAGACAGAAGCACTTCAAAGCGTCATGCCCGGAAGATAAAATAAACTAATACTACTAATCAGGAAAAGACAGGGTACACAGATGTATCACACAAATTCATTAAATGCTGGAACAGTAGAGAAGTGATTTTTTTTTTTCATATTGAGACTCAGGAAATAGATTTAGGACCTGGATCCAATACTGTTGTGCTTCTGGGAGAAAGCCTACCTATCATGCAGGTAAAATAGGCCAGGAATTTGATTAGCAGTTCTGGAGATATCTTCACAACTACACTTGGGAAGATCAATCCTGTTGAGCGGTGCAGCCAAATCAGTCCAAGTAGTGGGGTACAGAAAGAAGAGTTATTTATTCCAGCCAATATGTGGGAGACAGTACAGTGAACATGGGAGAGTATGTTTGAATTAGAAGTAATAATAGAATCGCAAAGTAGTGCAGCTCACAGCAACACAGAGAATTTGGTTTTGTATTGACTTAAGGAAAGTCAAAGCCACTGAAAAGCTTTTCTGAGGCTGTCAGGAATTGCAAAAAGAATCCTGAAGTAGTAATGGAAGTATCAGTAAACCTAACAGTTTAAACCTCCTTGGTGCACAGTATAAATGTAACTTAGGCCATGTCTACATCTAAAATTTTGCAGCGCTGGTTGTTACAGCTGTATTAGTACAGCTGTATAGGGCCAGCGCTGCAGAGTGGCCACACTTACAGCAACCAGCGCTGCAAGTGGTGTTAGATGTGGCCACACTGCAGCGCTGTTGGGCGGCTTCAAGGGGTTTTGGGGAAGGCGAGAGCAAACCGGGGAAGGAGACCAGCTTCGCCGCGGTTTGCTCTCGCGTTCCGCGAACCACCCTGCAAACCGCAGGGAAGGAGACCTGCTTGCTCGGGGGTTCGGCGAACGCGAGAGCAAACCGGGGAAGGAGACCAGCTTCGCCGCGGTTTGCTCTCGCGTTCCCCGAACCCCCGAGCAAGCAGGTCTCCTTCCCTGCGGTTTGCAGGGTGGTTCGCGGAACGCGAGAGCAAACCGCGGCGAAGCTGGTCTCCTTCCCCGGTTTGCTCTCGCGTTCCCCGAACCACCCAGCAAACCTCAGGGAAGGAGACCTGCTTGCTCGGGGGTTCGGCGAACGCGAGAGCAAACCGGGGAAGGAGACCAGCTTCGCCGCGGTTTGCTCTCGCGTTCCCCGAACCCCCGAGCAAGCAGGTCTCCTTCCCTGCGGTTTGCAGGGTGGTTCGCGGAACGCGAGAGCAAACCGCGGCGAAGCTGGTCTCCTTTCCCGGTTTGCTCTCGCGTTCCCGGAACCACCCTGCAAACCGCAGGGAAGGAGACCTGCTTGCTCGGGGTTCGGGGAACGCGAGAGCAAGCCGGGGAAGGAGACCAGCTTGATTACCAGAGGCTTCCTCAGGTATGCTGGGATACCTGCTTATTCCACGGAGGTCAAGAAAAGCGCTGGTAAGTGACTATACTTGATTACCAGCGCAGGATCACCAGCGCTGGATCCTCTACACCCGAGACAAAACGGGAGTACGGCCAGCGCTGCAAACAGGGAGTTGCAGCGCTGGTGGTGCCCTGCAGATGTGTACACCTCCTAAGTTGCAGCGCTGTAACTCCCTCACCAGCGCTGCAACTTTCTGATGTAGACAAGCCCTTACTGTCCTTTTTAATGAAACAGAGTTGAGGGAGGAGTTCGTACTCAGATACCAACATGGGGAGTTAAAATTCCTCTAATGTGGAATGAATACCTTGCAATCTCTCAAGACTTGCTCTGTCAGTATCTTAATGACTTGCATAGTTTGGAGACAAAATATTTTTAATAGGATTAATGTGAGTTGTGATGGCATTCAGAAATTAAGAGAATTAATACACCTTTAGGCTATAGAGCACAATTCCATGTAGTGTGCCGACTCTTAGCATTTTTTTAATTCTATAAATAAGAGTAGAAACCAAAAATTGGTTTTTAAGAGCTGTAGATAGCTGCTTTTCTAAACCCTGATTATAATTTTATGCTACAATAAAGTTAATGCATGGGAGTGCAAAATGAAATGTGTTACAGGTAATATAATACATTAGTACTACAGTTCTTAATCCCCAATAAAGCGTGGAGGTTATAGTTCAAAGCCGAATAGGGGCTGCGAGCCTTCACCCACTCCTGGCTCTGATGTGGATTTGCTCAGTAACTTGCGCTCCTTCTTCCTCCCTCTCGCAGCCAAGATACCAGCAGCACCCTGTAAAGCATTTCTCTTGCTCCTGAAGTGCTGCATTTCAAGAGTTGTAGGACTTGGCTGGCACACATGAGTACAATAAGAGTTGTTGCAAAGGATTTTGCGTGTGACTGAGAAGTAGTTTGTGTGAGTGCATGTGAGCTGATAGTATTGTTGTAGTTAGTAATAAACTTAGAACTCTTAGATTCAGTTTCTGTCTGTGATCCTCTTCTGTCTAACTGGGACTGAAATTTCAAGTTGCAGAATGTAAGTAAATAATTAACATTATACAAAAAAAATTATCCAATCTAAATCAATCTCTTTTCCATTCTGGACAGGTAGATATAATGGCTTTTCTAAACTTCTTAAAAATAATTTCTTCAGAAACTGGGAATGACTCTCAGTGCACATAAAACTATTGTGTCTCACTAGAGCCCAACGCACATTAAGAACCTGAATATGTCACCGTTACTCATGGTTGAGTAGTAACTCATTCTGCAAGCAGCCCTCATGGAATCCATGGAAGTACTTGCAGAGTGAGGGTACTGTTCAATGTAAAGATGACAGAACTAGGCCCCAGGATATGCTGCTCCTGCAGCAGAGCCTCCTGTGGGATGGGTTTCAGCAACTGTCTTTTCATTGGCTTCAGTCTGCGCCTGCTGCTAGCTCCCATCACTCCCCATGCTGGGTTCTGGGGCCAGTGGGGCACATCCCAGCTGAACAGCGCAGTGCCCAGAACTACTCCTAAAATGAGCAAATGTCAGCAAGTTGCCTGAGATGTGGTTCTGCTTCCTGATTTTCCTATACTCAGTCTTGAGACGCTTAATTAGATCTCTGCACTGGTCACCAGTCTGGTATATTTGAAGCGTTGCCAGCTTCTTGACTATTTGCTGGCATGCCTGGTCATTCCTGTTACTCTGACGGAAGTCCACTGCTCTGCTGGCTTCACACCAGAGGATCACCAAAATCTGGCTGTGCTCCAGTGACTGTGAAGTAGTGTGCTGCAAAGTCTTGTCATGTTAAGTCTCCATTGCAAACACAAGGCTGCTGATGGTGTGTTTGCATTTCCGTGGTCAGAAGACAATGGAAGAGTTAGTGCTGATTCACTGAGCTGCTGCAGTACACCAAGGAGGAATGCTTTTCTTTTCATTGGCCTTGATTTGAGGATTCTTGGGATAGAGAGGACAAAGGTAGTTGGCCCATGGGATTGTGGGATACTTTTGTTGGACTCCCAGGGCCTCAAATGGCAGGGGAGTGGGGGGGGAGGGGCTGTATCTTCACTGCAAAACAATAGGGGCTTGAATCCTGGTTTGGATCCTCAGTACCCAAAGGGTTCTACAACTCTAGGGCCAAGCCTGAGTCTGAGAGATTTGTGTGTAGCTAGAAGATGGGTTTGGGCTCAAGCCCTAGTCTGAGCCTGGGCTTATGTTGCAGTGTAAATATACCCTTAGTGATCAACTCACTGTGAAGTTCTCATGTACCATGAGACAACTGGAATACATCAGTTGCGCTGCCCTCAACCATCATATCAAATGTAGTGCTAAATTCTAATCCAATATGTATAACTCTGAGTTAGCACAGTAGCGTTTTTGTATTTTGAATTATGTTGTATTGCACATGCTATTCGGTGGTGGTTAAAATTTGGTTCTTAGAAATTGACTAGGTGTAGGTGAACAAGTTCCCTTGGCTTCTGAATTGCAGTGATCTAACATGCAAGAGATTTTTCTGGCCATGTGCCCTATTGTTATATTTACACATTAAGACTATTGCTGATTAGGCACGCTGGCTTCAGACTTATTGTAAAATAATATTTTTGGTAGATTTGGAGTAATGCGTTTCATATTTATTTGATTATTTTATAAAATAGTAAAATTATAGAAGACTGATCTTGTATATTAAAATGAATCATTCTTAGTTGCTTGTTTACTGAACCCTCTGCCCATGAGAATAAATGAATTGCAGAAGATTTTTTCATGTATCCTGTGTATTAATGTGTAATGCAGTTGCACATTTATACATCTAATTACACCAGCAGCATCTAGTACAAGGACTCTGAGTAATAAATCGAAGCCTCAAAAAAGATAAATTGCTTACGTTGATGTATCCAGCTTCAGGCAGCACATTATCAGTCTAATCCAAAAGATTTCAGGCTGCAGTTACTGTTCAGCTTGCATAATATTTTTTAAAAGAATCATGCAAATGAACAAATATGGAATATGCTAGATTTAGCATAAAAGATATCCGCATTTAATGATTTGTTCCTTCCAAAGTAGGAAATATGTAAGCATTGTCCTCATAACTCAGGCTAAGCCACAACTTTCATGTCCTTTTCCCAGTCTTGTCTCTATTTTATGACTTCTACTGTACCAACCACCACACCTTGAAACCATTCCCTAACCTGATTCACTGTTCCTTCAAGTCCATCACTAAAACATGTTTCTTCCAAAAGGCTTGTAAAGATTAGTCTTCTCACAGAGAAGCTGTTGACAAAAATTGATGATCTGAAATAAAGATTGTGGAAGCAACATAGACACATACTTCTCTTTATTCAGTTACGTTGCTTATATTCCATTCCATGCTTGGAATGTATCATGTCTCTTAAATATGAAGTCTTTTCCCCATGAATTCTGTGGCTTCTTCTTCGTCTATAAAACATCTAGGAAATTTTGGATGCCACATCAATACTAACAGCATAGTTTTTGAGATTTTTAGCTCCATCAGAGGAAAGATACAAAAGGTATAGAAAGTATGTGCATATGTTCTCCAGCATATCTAGGCTTGCCCTTTCAGTGATGAGTTTTCCTCTGCCCTCCAGGTCCAGGAAGCAGGATGAGTCTGCTGTTCACAAGAAAGTTTGACTCCCACTTCTGGGAAAATCCTAGTTTATTCTTCTAGCCTGCTTCAACAGGTGGTCTCCAGGCTTCCTCCTGTCCGGGACTACAGAGCATTAAAAAACACTTTAAATTAGGGCTGTCAATTAATCACAGTTAATCCACGTGATTAACTCACAAAAAATTAATTGTGATTAAAAAAAATAATCACACTGTTAGACCATAGAATACCAATTGAAATATATTAAATATTTTTGATGTTTTTCTACATTTTCTATACTGAATAAAGTGCACAATGCTCACTTTATATTATTTTTTATTAAAAATATATGCACTGTAAAAATGATAAACGAAATAATATTTTTCAGTTCACCTCATACAAGTACTGAAGTGCAATCTCTATCATGAAAGTGTAACTTACAAATGCAGATATTGTTTTTTTTTTGGTTACATAACTGCACTCAAAACCAAAACTGTGTAAAACTTTAGAGCCTACTTCTTAGTCTGCCAATCACTAAGACAAACAAGTTTGTTTACATCAGGGGTTCTCAAACTGGGGGTCAGGACCCCTCATGGGGTCGCAAAGCTATTACATGGGGGTCATGAACTGTCAGCCTCCAACCCAAACCCTGCTTTGTCTTCAGCATTTATAATGGTGTTAAATATATAAAAAGTATTTTTAATGTATAAGGGGGGTCGCACTCAGAGTCAGCAGTACAAAAGTCTGAGAACTCCTGGTTTACATTGACGGGAGGTACTGCTGCCTGCTTCTTATTTACAGTGTCACCTGAAAGTGAGAACAGGAGTTTGCATGGCACTTTTGTAGCTGTCTTTGCAAGGTATTAACGTGACAGATATGCTAAACATTCATATGCCCCTTCATGCTTCTACCACCATTCCAGAGGATATGCCTCCGTGCTGATGATTCTCATTTAAAAAAAAAATGCATCAATTAAATTTGTGACTGTACTCCTTGCGGAGAGAATTGTATGTCTCCTGCTCTATTTTACCCACATTCTGTATATATTTCGTATTATAGCAGTCTCGGATGATGACCCAGCACATGTTTGTTTTAAGAACACTTTCACAGCAGATTTGACAAAACACAAAGAAGGTGAGATTTCTAAAGATAGCTACAGCATTTGATCAAAAGTTTAAGAATCTGAACTGCTGCCCAAAATCTGAGAAGGACGAGGTGTGGAGCATGCTTTCAGAAGTCTTAAAAGAGCAACACTCTCTGATGCGGAAACTACAGAACCCAAACCACCAAAAAAGAAAATCAACATCCTGTTGGTGGCATCTGACTCAGATGACGGAAATGAACATGGGTTGGTCTGCACTGCTTTGGAGTGTTATCAAGTAGAACCCATCGTCAGCATGGAAGCATGTCCTCTGGAATGGTGGTTGAACCATGAAAGGACATATGAATCTTTAGCACATCTGGTACATGTAAGTATCTTGCAATGCCAGCTACAACAGTGCCATGTGAATGCCTGTTTTCACTTTCATGTGACATTGTAAACAAGAAATGGGTAGCATTATCTCCTGCAAATTGTAACCAATCTTATTTGTCTGAGTGATTGGCTGGCCAAGAAGTAGGACTGATTGGACTTGTAGGCTATAAAGTTTTACATTGTTTTATTTTTGAATGCAGTTTTTTGTACATAATCTACATTTGTAAGTTCAAATTTCATAACAAAGAGATTGCACTACAGTACTTGTATGATGTGAATTGAAAAATAATTTCTTTTTACAGTGCAAATATTTGTAATCTAAAATAAATATAAACTGAGGACTATATACTTTGTATTCTGTGTTGTAATTGAAATTAATATATTTGAAAATGTAGTAAACATCCAAAAATGTTTAAAATAAATGGTATTCTATTGTTTAACAGCACAATTAATCACGGTTAATTTTTTTAATCCTTTGACAGCCCTACTTTAAATAATTCATTTTGCCTGAAAAACTTTCATTTTAGGCCTTCTACCACTTTTTAGGTTTTTCAGGGGTGCCTAGCACCAAAAAATGCCTCTATTCTCCATCCTTTGCTCCCTAGTTTTGGGCCCCAAGATGGCAGTAAAGCCCTCTGAAGTGAAGAGGAAAGCCAAGAGATGCAAAGTACACATGTATTCTCTCTCTTTAGAGACAATTTTAACTTCGTAGCAAAATCTTTATATAGTACAAGAAATAGACCTGCCTTTATCTAATCTTTTTAACATCACCCGTCTATAATTCTGCTTCTTTCTGTAGTATACTCCAGAACACTACATTAACAATGTTGTGAGTTGCAGAAAAAAAAATGCTAGAGCCCCTTTAAAGCACTGCCACTGCTAGCTGTTTAGAAGTCTAACTGAAGTAGAACCTTCAGCTTATAACCCCTCTCTTTCTGTCCATGATTGATATTAAATGGATACACTGTACTGCAGGCTAGATAAAAATTGATGTTTTTTAAATTAAAAAAAATAGTTTCCTTTTTTAAAATAAACACATTTAACTTTGAAATTGACAACTTATGTTCGATTATATACATTTAGACTTTGTCATTTAAATAAAAAATATGCTAATCATTACACATTTGCTGCCGAGTTTTAAAGAATGTCAGGCCACTGAACTGGTGGAAATCACTGGCTAAGCACCTGGAACTAAAGTTTAAAAATGTGCTAAACCATTTTGATAGCAGTAGCTTCTTTTGCAGGTGCAGAGAGCATATTTTCTTCATCTTGGTTTTTTCAACTAATTAAGTTCAATTAATAGTTCATTCAAAGTTAAGAAACAAAGTTGGAATTTGAAAAAGCAAGAAAATTTGTTTTCCTCTTCCAATCTATGAATTTAAAAAGTGTGAGAGAATGAGATCTACTGGTTCTAAAATCTTAAAACAGTCAATTCAGTTCACTAGCTACGGATAATGTTCTTTGCTTATTAAACCAATTTTAAATGTAAAACATTTTTGATAAACTATTTGATGAACTTCTTTCTTATGTATTCAACACACTTAAGCTTGCTTTATTTAACGAATAACATTTACAAATGCTCTTTTGTGCATTTTTAATTTGAATTTCCATTGAAAGAGATTGACGCAAATCACAAGTAAAAAGTTAAGCATGTAGTAAATAAATGCATCACTCACCATTTTCTAAAATAAGAATGGAAAAATTAAGACTGAATAAATATTTAAGCTGTAAAATTGCATTTATAAAGTGTATAGTTATAATCTATGCACCTGGTTAGCAAAAAGAAGCAACATATCTAGTGTAAAGGCTGTATATATTTGCAAATCAACATGTTTTAATGATTATCAACTAATGAGAATCATCCTTTCTTTAGGAAAATAATTAAAGTACAGATTCAAAAACAAGATTAAAATCAATGAGATAAATTAAGGTTTCCTGCGTGCTAATTTAAATAATGATTAAAATAAGTGATTTAAATCCGTGATTTAAATCAATCTGATCTGATTGCTAGTGTACTGGGTAAACAGCGCTACACAAAGTGTGATAGAAACTATGGTTATGGCCACTAGAAGGGACCCACTGCTGACAAATGCTTTCAGCGACTAGTTGTATTTCTAATGGAAGAGATTTCTGTGGTTAAGACTGAAAAATATTTTGTCATTTTGGGGTTTCTTCTCCCTATTTGTGCAAAATACACAGCCTTGGGCACATATTTAACATAATTAAGGCTGCGAATTTGTCACGGAGGTCATGGGTTCCGTGAGCTCCGTGACTTCTGCAGCGGCCAATGCACCTGGTTCTGGGGCAGCTCACACAGCTTCTGCACCAGGTGCACCGGCTGCTGCTCAGACAGTCTCAGGCCCCCGTGGCCCCCCTACCCTCAGCAGCAGAATTTGGGTTTGGGCAGGGGATTGGGGCACGGGACAGGGTGAGGTGGGCTGTGGGCAGTGCTTACATGGGGGGCTCCCTAGGAGCAGCAACATCCCCCTCGCTCATCTGTTATGCAGACGACACCGCCCCTGAAGCTCCCATTGGCTGGAACACCTAGCAGCTGAGCGAGGGGGATGTCACCATTTCCTGGGAGCCCCCTAGGTAAGGGCCGCCCAGAGCCTGCCTCATCCTGTCCGATGCCCCAATCCCCTGGCCCCTTCCACACCCAAACTGCTACTTCTCGAAGGGGCGGGAGGGGAGGCATGGAACCAGGTAAGGAGCCTGCCAGTCCTGCCAACCCTCCCCCCCCCCCCCCCCGCAAGTTTTAGTCACAGGTATTTTTAGTAAAAATTCATGGCCCATGACCTGTCCATGACTTTTTTATTTAAAATACCCATGACTAAAACATAGCCTTAAACATAATTAATATATACAATGATACAATAGAATTAATTAGCAAAACCAGCATAAACCAACCCCAACCCATATAGCAAATAAACATAAAATTTTGATAGTTCAGGGTATTCTAAAACTAGTGTGCCAGATTCTGCACTCGCACTAGCATAAGCAAGTGCAAGTTCTTACCCAATGTGGCCAAAACACGAACATTCAATGCCCTTTAGTCACTGAAACTTTTTTGACCTATTTAGCTTTTGTATAGGCTGTAGCGTAGAATTACTTATCAAGCATCAATCTCAGATATTTCAGAGGTTTCTGTATTACATATCTCATTAATGGCCTGTCAAATCGGTTTGATAAAGGCATCCTTTGTTAGAAGGGACAGTTTGCCAGTTTATTGCAGGTTTCTACTGGTCCTGACTTCGTTTGACACTTCTACATATTGTATTAACAGTTAATAGGCTGCTTTACTTATTTATTTAAATGACCTATCTTGTGTCTTACTCTCTCTGGTGCAGTGTCAAAATATTAAGGTAAATAATATTCTGCATATTTATGTAAATGCAGGGAAATCATTGGATATTTCTCTTGTACCTGTTTGTGAATAAAATGGTGAACTCTGAAGATCTGTTAAAGACAATGGTACTAACATTGTACATTTTTATTGGGTTATTAGTGAAATAGGTGTTAAAACCAGATATCTTGAAAAAATGTGCAAGGATTGTGCCGAGTCTTCTGTTGGAGGAATGAAATGTATGTATGTAAGTATGTGTCTGTAAATCATATATAAAGTAATGTATAATTCTACAATTGTCAGCACACTGAAAAAGGGCTTGGCTTTTTTTTTTCTTTTTGTTAAATTTAATTTAAGGGCTTGCTAGGAGAAGATCAGGTTATTTGCCTAAAACTTTGTTTGAAAGAAAAACTGATTTGAAGCGTCCCCTAATCGGCACCATTTAAAAAAGAATTCTCAAATGTTTTCTGATCTCTTGTAGTCAGTCATGGTCAGTAATGCTCTGTCACTGAGAATGTATTTCCAGAACTAAATCTTAGTGTCAGTCACAAAGAGACACAGTTGCCTTCAGAAAAGCTGAAGTGGACCAGCAAGAGCTGGTAGCTCCGCATAGTATTTGGGGATGAAGTGAACCACATTTGAAACAAGTTTTGTATGAAAACTCTATCATAGTTTAAAATATTATATAGGATAAGCTCCAGATTTTGATTTGTGCCTTAGTGTTTAACAGTAAAATACAGAAGGTTCCTCCTCTTTCCTTGGTGTTTCACAACTGCCTACCTTGCCAGTCTGGCTTTCATGTAAGAACCAGGATAGTTGAACAACCCCAAGATGTCAGTATGTACCATTAGGAGCATTTATACTTGTCACTTCCTCTGAATCTGCTGTTCCTTGCACACATTTCTCCTTGCAGAAGTTTTTTGTCAAGATCACCCAGTGTAGTTAATAACATATCAACAGTTTCACATTCTGTAGAAGAATGTGTCACGTAAACGAACAGATAGACTGTGGAAAGAAATTAGAGCTGTTGCCATGTGACTTAATTTTTCATACAAAAACCTTGTACTGTGTGTAACATAGTAAAGCTAATATCCTTTAACTGTTGCTGCCCTATGCCTTATATTTTTAGTGTCTAAATTCTGTTCTGGCTCTAAGATTTTTTTTTTTTTTTAATAAACTGATGTTGATATTCTTTTCTTACTAAGAATGCTGTGCATATTTTGTGGATCTGTTATGTCCTGTGTAAAAAGGTGCAGGTCCAGTTTTTAGATTTAAGAGCCTATATAGCCTTCGGTGCCTAAAACAAATATTTAAGGCATCCAAGTTTCTCTTGATCAAGGATGGAGGTTTTTTGTTTTGTTCTGACACCCCCTCCCCCCCGAACTTGTGAACCTGCAATTCCCTTCTTGATTCCTACTCCCATATGCTGGACAGTATAACGATTGAATGAAATTCTTGTTCCTATTAAACTATTTTTGTTATTGGTCAGCCCCCTAATTTTTAAGGCACTTCTCCAAAACTGGAGAATCTGATAGGCAGTCTTTTAAAATTATTTTCTCTTCCATCTCCCAGGCAACACTTTTTTTGTGTGCGTGATTATACTAAAATACTAGCTTTGCTATTCTTGAGTCACCTCTTCTCACCACCTAAGAGAGGAACAGCAGGGCTTAGTTTGTGCAGAAAGACTGTCATTGTGAACCACATGCTAGTACAGATTCAGAGAATTAAGTTGGTTTTTTGTGTTTTTCAAATATGTTCAGCTGTATCCGTAACTCTTCATTTACTTAAGTAAAATAAAAAAGATGTACTATGTGCAGCAATTCCCTGATGCAGGGGTCATTTTTCTGGGCTGTATAACTCCAGATTCTGTAACTGATGGCATTACATATAGCCTATGCACAGAAGGAAAGAAGTCATCTGATGGCAGCTCTTATTGACTTCATAAAAAATAATTTCAGTGTGGCTAGTCATAGAGCAAAGTACTACTCAACATGAGTAAGAATGAGAGTCTATCCCCAAAATAGGAAGAAACAATTCAGAGGAAATCTTAGCTTTTTAGGATTAATAAAGATAATTAATAAAGGTGAGAAGTGAATAATATTTTGTCACTTTATTTAAAGTTTTAAGTTACTTTAGTTTGGGTGATATTGGAATTGTGAACATGTTTTTACCGTACCTTTTGAACCTTAATTAATGCCTCAGAAAATGGTGTAAAATGATAACAAACTGCCTTTTGTGAATATTCAGCAGATTTAGGCTATTTGTGATTATTTTTAGCCCTGCTGCTATGGTATGTATATAAGTTAACCAGATGTTCCGATTTTATAGGGACACTCCCGATATTCTGGACTTTGTCATGTATAGGCGCCTATTTACGCCCCATCCTGTCCCAATTTTTCACGCTTGCTCTCTGGTCACCCTATATGTATACTGAATGACACAAACTTTTTTTAATGTAGTATTAACCACTCTCTGCAGCATTCTCTTGACCTGTGATGGTTTGAGGCTGCTACTAGGGGTCTTAGTTCAGAAAGATTTTCAAAAGTTTTAATCCATCCGCTTCGTTTTACAGTATCATAAAATAATAACAGGCCCATATTCAGAAATGTATTTTTGGTACTAGGCAATTCTCAGGCTCCAGAAGCTCTTGAAATTATTCATGTTTATATACAGGGCTAAATTGTGGCTTTGCTACAAGGCCACGTATGGGGCAGCACATAGCTCTGTTGTCCCAGGAGCAGAGCAAGAAGCAGATTGAGCTTTAAAGTCTCAATCTACCTCCTGATTTCCCCCTATTTGGGGAGGGAGGACAGTACCCTTTACCACAATGGCATGGCATATCCCGTTGGTGATCCAGCACAGGAGTGCTGGCTGGCCTGTTGAGATAGGGATGCAGAGCTAATGCTCTGCCTATCCTCTGCCCCTTTTCAGCTCATGCATACGGAGAATGTAATAGCCCCTCAGAGGCTCTCTCCACTCTGTGCTGCTGTGTTGTTGAACAACAGGAATACCTTATTCTTCTGGGTGGGCATGTGCTATGTCCCAGAGCTTTTAGTGTCAGCATTAAAAACTCAGTGACATTGTCTGAATCGTTTTATTAATCTACTAACTAATCTCAAACCTGGAAAGCAGCTTTCTCATGTAACCTGTGTGTGGCTGAACCAGAGTAGTATAGTAGTGAAATTTATATTGCACTTACATACCTTAGTACTTTTCCTACAATGATCTCAAATTGTTTAATTGGGTGAAATCCTGGCCTCATTGAAGTCTCTGAGAGTTAAGTCATTGAGTTCATTTAGGCCAGGATTTAACCCAAGAAGTCCTACAATAACCTTGTGAGATAGGCCAGCATTATTATTCCCATTTTACAGATGGAAAAATTGAGGCAGGTTACTGTTATCTGACTTGACCAGCTTGTCACAGTAGAACAATGGCTCCCAATACCCTAGTGTAAAGAAAAGCAGAAACAGAAGTGTGTTGGGTGGCATTCAGGAAAAGTAATGGATAGAGCAAAAAGGAATGGAAAGATTAGGGGAACATAACACCATTACTGTCTTAAGTGGTATCAAAGTTTGTACATTTATTAGGCAGGAGGAATGGATCAACAGAAGTTTAGAAATGTTCTTCATAAAACATCATATTTTGGAATTTTAAAGAGAAAAGGGGTAAATTGTAATTTTGAATCTCTACCTGATTATGGATTTTGCATGCAACTCTTTTTTTACCTTGTGTTACCAGGACATAAATACCACAAAGTTCAGTTTACTACATTGGAACCAAAGCAATGTGGCAATGTAGAATATTGTATAAAGTTTGAAATTGTACTATGATTGCTTATAAATTTGAGTCATTCTATATGACTGACAAAACTTCCCTGAGGGAAGATGGAATTCCCAAGCCAAATCTAAATGAAGTGAGCACTTCTGTAAAATTAATCTTGACAAGTATATGTCATCTAGTGCTTTGTTTCAAACATATCTTTTTTTAAATGTTGTACCCCACTTCTGCTGAACTAAAGCAATATATCTCTTAAAATGATGATTGAATGATAAACCAGTGTTACAGTGGGGCACTTAATCCCTCTAGGCATGTATCCTTAACAAATCTGATAGAATATCCTGCATACCTGGATTGCTTGTACTGTAATAGTATACTTTACATATATATTGGATTGCTTATCTGTGGTAAAAGTTGGTAATTGCAGTACTTGTAAAGGGGAGGATTGCCTACCAGAGAATATGCATGCTGATCTTTAGCACAACAGGCCATAGGGAGCTTAATTGGTCTCCTGTTCTCCAGGGAAAAATATTAAATGCCTGCTTATTTAGCTCTATACTTTGTAAAATGGGAGTCAAGCTTTGAGCAACATGAAATGTCAGTTGAATTTGTAATGTAAGGAAAGCAAGGTTTGAATAACACAGTAACTAATTTTGTTCACTGTAGCTTTCTGTCCTTGTAGAATAAGGAAATGGGATTGATATGAAAGAGGGGGGCTGGTATGGAGAAGAACGGTGAGAGAGAGAGGTGCTTATCTTTATACATCTTCATCAGTTTTGATTACTGATATTAAAATCGATGTGAGCTTCATTTAATCCTTGCGTATTCTGCTAATATCTAATTTCCAAATTGATATATCCAGAGTGGTTCAGATCTGTGAACCTTACTACTTCACCCTGCTAGGACGCCATCAGGACTGTCTATGAGGAGGAAGAGAAAAGCAGCTGAATTCGCCATACCAGAAGTGTCGTGAGGAGGCAGCAGCCTTTCTGCCTATTTGGTTCAATTAGGTATTTGAAAAAGTGATTTGGCTGAAGCTGACTATTGGAGATTAGGCTGGACTTTGGCCGGATGCCTATTCAACACTGAATTCTTTTACAACACTAAGCCCCAACTAAGCAAAGTATTTGAGCACATGCTCCAATCTCATTGAAGTCAACGGGACTTGAGAACATGCTTAAAGTCATGCATGTGCTCAAGTGCTTTGCTGAGCCTGGGTACTGATTGGTATGAGTGAGAATCTTGCATGATTTAGCTGCTTTTTAGTCCTTTGTGGATCTATGATTTGAGTTAGATGAGGGCATGAGAATGAAGGAAAGAGGAAATGTTAGTGGTCACATCATAAAGTATCTTATATACCAGTAAAGAGAAATCACGTTGTGTCTGTGTATAGAGAGGAGATTATATGGCCTGGCTAATGTAGAAGGGCTGAAGGTCTTGGGTTCTGCTGCTGGCTCTTGCGCTTACTTCCTGTATAGCCATGTTAAAGTTGTTTTGTGCCTCACTTTCCCAACCTGTAAAACTGGTATATCTTTTGTGAGATGTTATTAAAAGTTAAATCTTTCAAAGACTTAAGCAGCTGCTTAATTTTAACCTCCGGAGTAGTTCCAGCAAGGTCAGAGCTTGGAAAGTACCCAGAACTTGGGAATGTAGGAGCTAGGTTTGTGTGTGTATTATATGTATAATATAGTATGTGGGCAGATAGATTTTTAAATCTACATATCTATTAATTTACAGATTAATAATTTTAAGATAAACTTTATTAAATGAAGTTAGTAATTGAAATCCAAATGGTCATATCTAAGAAAAAAGTGACTGAAAGCTTTTGTCACTTTTTAAAAAGCACATTTAAAATGTTTTCCAAAGGAAACAAACCCATCCACTATAACAGATTAATATAATAATATAAAACAATATAAAAGGTCTGCTTAATGTGGATGAAACAACATGTATATTAAGTTATTGCAGTTTTTTCAATGATAGCTGTATGTCACAAAAATGAAGGCTTCCGATTGTGTGGTAAAGAATGCTATATTGGCATGTGATTGCCATGGGGCAACAGACCTCTTGAGGCACAAATCCACCATTATACAGTTAACCAATATGTCATGCATTATTGTCATATGGTTTATGTCCTTAATTTAACAGTTTACTTTTAACACTTAGCCATTTCTACCAATTTATAAAGCTATCTAATTGACTTCTTTTCACCTTAGCCTGACTCCCCAGCTTATATAACAGGACAATTAATCACGTGCTTTTGATAAAATTTCCATAATATTTTATAAACTGGAAGATAACTGGAATTTAACTGCACAGTCAAGAGGAAGAGAGAAGGATTATGTGAACAGGGGACTTTGGTTTGGTTTTGGGTTGTGTTATAACTTTCTGAATAAGGGTAAAGAAACAAAGAAAATTCTCCCTTTTAAGTGAAGCTTACCGTGGAAGGTGATTCTAAAAATGGTACCCTGTTGTCTGTCAATGAAGTCCATGTCACATCATAAATAAAAATATTTCCCCCCCAACTGCCAGCCCTGCAAACTCTGAGGCTCTGACAGTCAGACTGGATCCTTCTCACGTGTTGTCATAGTAAAGTTTCTGCAGGCCAGATTACTCCCTCCGTGACACATAGGGAACCCATTGCTCTCAGCTAATTGGAATTTAGTAAACAATTTGTTCATTCTCAAGAAAGAGCAGAATCCAGTTTAGAATCTTACCTATGCTGGCACTGCAGGGCTAATGGGAGTACAAAGCAGTAAAAAAAAATTATTTTTGTCCCCAAACTCAACAGATATGATGCTGAAAACACGGCAGCAAAACTGCTGAGTAAGAATTATTTTAACTAAGACATTAAAATTGGATAAAATTTACAGAACCTCTCATACTCAGACATAAAAATAAATTAAGATTTAACATTCATCATGGTTTCGAGAGTTTAAGGGACACAGACAAAATAAAACTTGTTGCAGTGTTGTGAACCCAGATTGCAGCGTTATGACAGTGCACGTGTTCCTCAAACAATGGTCTGGGGATCATCTGTGAACCACAGAGCTCTTCCTGGTGCTCTGCAGAATGAAACCTTTGGAAAACAAAGCAGTGAGGGATTGGCATTGGGAGTAGGGGAGCGTAAACATGCATTGTGGAAATATTTTTGTTTAAATGGTCCACAGAATTGCTAACACGGAGAAGGACAGGAATATTATTCAGGAAGATCTGGACCACCTTGTAAACTGGAGTAATAGTAATAGGATGAAATTTAATAGTGAAAAGTGCAAGGTCATGCACTTAAGGATTAATAATAAGAATTTTAGATATACGTTGGGGACACATCAGTTGGAAGCGACAGAGGAGGAGAAGGACCTTGGGGTATTGGTTGATAGCAGGATGACTATGAGCCGCCAATGTGATATGGCTGTTAAAAAAAGCAAATGCGATTTTAGGATGCATCAGGCGAGGTATCTCCAGCAAGGATAAGGAGGTGTTAGTACCGTTATATAAGGCGCTAGTGAGACCCCAGCTGGAATATTGTGTGCAGTTCTGGTGTCCCATGTTCAAGAAGGATGAATTCAAACTGGAACAGGTCCAGAGACGGGCTACTAGGATGATCCGAGGAATGGAAAACCTGCCTTATGAAAGGAGACTCAAAGAGCTTGGCTTGTTTAGCCTGGCCAAAAGGAGGCTGCGGGGGGATATGCTTGCTCTATATAAATATATCAGGGGGGTTAACGTTAGGGAGGGAGAGGAATTATTTAAGTTTAGTACTAATGTAGACACGAGGACGAATGGGTACAAACTGGATATTAGGAAGTTTAGACTTGAAATTAGACGAAGGTTTCTAACCATTAGGGGAGTGAAGTTCTGGAACAGCCTTCCGAGGGAAGTAGTGGGGGTAAAAGACTTATCTGGCTTTAAGACTAAGCTTGATAAGTATATGGAGGGGATGTTATGATAGGATAGTTTAATTTGGGCAATTGATCTTGGATTATCACCAGATAAGTCTGCTCAGTGGTCTGCGGGGAGATGTTGGATGGGATGGGAACTGAGTTACTGCAGAGAATTCCTTCTTGGGTGCTGGCTGGTAAGTCTTGCCCACATGCTCAGGGTTTAGCTGATCGCCATATTTGGGGTCGGGAAGGAATTTTCCTCCAGGGCGGATTGGCAGGGGCCCTGGAGGTTTTTCGCCTTCCCCTGCAGCGTGGGGCATGGGTCGCTTGTTGGTGGATTCTCTGCAGCTTGCGGTCTTCAAACCAATTTTGAGGATTTCAATAACTCAGTCCTGGGTTAGGGGTTGTTATAAAAGTGGATGGGTAGGGCTCTGTGGCCTGCCTTGTGCAGGAGGTCAGACTAGATGATCATATTGGTCCCTTCTGACCTATGAGTCTAAGAGAATGGAGATGTTGAAGACCCACTATGCCAGTGCAGGAGTTTTCAACCTGTGTTCTGTGGACTGCTGAGGGTTCATAGACCCTGAGATTTCCAAAGGGGTCTGCACCTCCATTTGAAATTTTTTAGGGGTCCATGAATGAAAAAGGGTTGAAAGTCACTGTGCTAGTGCATAAGAGATAGAAAGTGCAAAAGCATTTTTTCCCGCAGCTACAGAAACCCCTAATGGGGAAAATATAAGTGCTCCCTTTTTGAGCTTTAAAGCTGCCTTATTATCTCAATAACAAAAAAACCAAACCTTACTTGAGCTTTGTATATGCTCAGATAGGATTTTGGTACAATTAGCAATTAGTTGCAATTAACTTTTACAGCTTTAAGAACAGTAGCAGGGAACTTGCTGACCAGAATGGCAAGATAGTTAGCAAGACCCCATGGTTATTTCTGAAGTTGTAAAGGATTCTATTTTTGCTCAGAAAATCCAGCTGGAGTGTAAAGTGTACATTGTTTTAGTAAAAAATAAGTTTTTTAAGCTTCTGAAAAGCCTGATCAATTTCCTTCCTCTCAGGGGGAATTGAACATAGCTGTTGCAAGTGATTTAGGGCAAGAGAAACTGGGGGAATTGCCAGATGTTTAAAGTGACAGCACTTCTAAATGTCACTGTGTATCCTTTTATATTTATATAGTGACTTCATCCCAAAAGTTCACAAACTTATATATCAGCCATCATTCCAGTGAGAGAAATGGATAGCATCTGGGGAAGTTTTAAAAAAGTTGTCAGATGGGTAATAGCAACTGTAAGTATTTTCTGTTTGGGGATGTTAGAGAAGGAATAGTGAGGGCTGGAAGAGGACTGGTGGACAGTTGAACAGGAGCAAAATTGGTGTCCAATGGACAGAACTCATGAGTAGCTACAGGTTTGCAGGTATGCTGTTTGCTGCATATGTGCCAGTCAGCTACAGAAGGAGTTATAGTCTTGTTCAGTGGATTCAAATGCCAGCTGACAGGTGTGGGAATGAGACATTGGAGAGCTGATTCTGTGAAGCTGACCACAACCTTCTGATGTTTGAAGCTGTTTCTGACATATCATTTTTGAACATCTGGAATTTAAATTTAAGTCATGACCGTTCTCACTGGGGTAGTGGTATAGTACCACTAATTCCACTTTAGATAATTATAGTCCTTTAACCAAAATGGATACATCATTGTTCTTCAGTTCTTTGTCATATCCTGTCACGTAGTGCTGTTTCACTGACAGCTGCGATGCAGCTGCCTTTGAGGTGGAACACTGCAGCTATTTAACATCACACAATTCTACTACACAACTGTTCAGGACAGGAATTGTACAATAATACTTTATGCCTTCTATCCAAGGATCTCACAGTTCTTAAACGCATCATTGAAATGAGCTTCATAGCATCCCTGTGAGGTTGGTAAATATTGCCCATGGTTCATGGATGAGGAAGTTGAGGCACTGAGCCTGCATCTACTGAAGGTCACACAGGAAGTCTGTGGAGATCTAAAGCTCTCCCAACTACTAATCCTGCGCTTTAACCTTAATACTGTGCTTTCTCGCCAGCTGAAACTGCAGTGGAATTTAGGATGGTGAGTAACTAGTGATCTCGTCAGATTTCACAACCTGACTTGACATGGGTGCAAGCCATTTGCAAGAAAACGATTTGCTTGACATGGTTTTGGGGGATGAGGTGGGTAGGGAATCTCCATATTTCACAATAACAGTAAAAGGCCATCATGGGACTAGGTGTCTGGCATCTAGACTGTGAAATATAGCTGCTTTTTCTTTTCTTTTTAACCTGGGAAAAAGACTGTAGAAGTTGCTATTCTGTATCAGGGTAGTGGTCCGGTCCAGTCCAGTAGCCATAGTTGTTATATGTGAAAATGTTTGTTTGTTGGGAACAATTTGACTATAAGCCAAGAGTTTGTGGACCTGTGGACTTGACTCTCTCTCCTCCCTTTCCCCCCCCCACCCCCCCGAGTCGTGATTCACTGGAAGGTTATTTGCGTGTCATAATTTCACATTGTTTTCTTCTTCAAAGGGTAAGAGGAACAACATCCAGTAAAAATAAACTAAATGTTACCAATATGCAGTTGTCCTGCAGTCCCAAATCCTTAGTTTATTTGAAATTGTCCCTTGAAATGATTTTCTTCCCATTTTGCTGCTTTTCCCTCCTCCCTTCCCGTTTGACCTATTCCTTTTGCCGTGAAGGACTGTACACTCCCCAGCAAATACTTGGTGCTGGCTGCAGCAGGTGGAGCTGGGAAGTGGATGTTACAAGCTGCAGATGTGGCAGCCACATCTGAGGAGTTGAAATAGGCTGTACTGTGCTTATTTGCTTGGTGCCACAGTTCGGTCTCCACGTCCCTCCCCCCTTCACAGCACATGCAAACACAGGCGCTTCACTGTGTTTTCCCCCCCTTACCCTCCAGGAAAACAACTGGTTGCTCTGAACAACCTTTTACTGAAGGGAAGGGGCATAGCCCACAGTGCAAAGAACCAAAGAGAGAGACCTACAGTGGATCCAGTTCCTGAACAGTCAGCGTCTGCTGGAAAGAATGGGGATAAAGAAGGAGAAGTGAGGAGGAGTCTACAGTAGCAAGGGTGATAGAACTGCCCGTATCTGATTGTGGCTGAAAATGAAGTTCCAAGTCCTCCGTCACCACACTCTAGTTGAAGACTAGAATCATAACTCCATAGTGCATTCAGCTGCAAATTTGAAAAACTGGAAAGCATCAAAGAACCTGGAATTTGGGAAAGATAAAGGCAAAGTTAGCCCATTAGCTGGATATAAATTGGAACATCCACCTTCTTTCAGCAAGTGAATTAGTGTGGGTTGTTTTGAGAGGGTCCCCAAAAGTAACATTGTTGCAGGCATAGTTGAGGATTCCTTCCCCTTTGTGATCACATTTGGGAGCTGCCTAAGGGTAAGTCATCACGTCCAGTGTTAAAATGCTGCTCGGGCAATAAGTGAAGGGATGGGTTCAGGACTCTGCCCCGTGTTTGCTGCTGTTGCCCTTCCTGATGCCAGGGATGTTTTAAGGTGCTGGCCCAAAGTTAATTAGATTGCTGCCTGGTTACCTGTACTGACGTGTACCTGAAGATTCTGTTTCATTTATCTCCTATTTCTGGTGGCATGTTTGGAGGCAGTGTTGAGAAGCTCCTGCTGTACTTTATTTAACTTCAGTTTGTAGTTTCAGATTTGGAAGAGTGTGGTTACATTTTTTTAATTATGTCCCATTTACATGTGTACGTATACTGCTGTATGCATATAAACAAACCCAGACATAAGTATCTCTACACATGTGTATATGTAGTGGGCAGAACTATCAACTCACTTCAGCAGTCCCTATTTAATGATTCGCTAATATGAAAGACAGCTTCTTAACCAAACAGGCTTTAATATACAGATTTATCTCAGGTCAACTGGCTGCCTGTGTTTGTTTTTCAGTTGGGGGTGACATTTATTTGGTTGAATAGGAAGGGTTTCGTGTTCTAAGTACTGACACACATCCTGTCACGGAGCTGTCATTTTTCATCACATCAGTTGACCTCTGTGCTAATATTTCCTGTGTTAATTTTCAGGAGGCTCAGCAAGTGGAAATCAATTTTTTTTTAATGGTGCTATTCTCTTTATATTCATATAAGTACTTAGGGCTGGATTTTAAAACTTATTTGGGCATCTAGTGAGATTTTCAAAGATGCCTAGATACCTAACTCCTACTGAAATCAATAGGAGTTAGGTGCCTAGGTGCTTTTGAAAATTCCCCTTAGGTGCCTGTCTGCCTCTTTAGCTATCTAAATAACTTTTAAAAATCTGGCCCATATCCTGTTAACAGCCAGAGTGATTTAAATATCACCTTTTTAAACAACACTTTAAAAAAGTTTTTAAATGTGATTATTTTTATCAGTGGGTAGCATTCTAATGTTGATTTCCATCTCCCTATTTTTCCATGTTTTCCATGCTTTTCTCCTCCGTGAGTACTCTGTATTATTTCTTTTCCCTACCCTTCATTGTCACTGTGAAATTCACATTGAAAGCTTATTTAATGATGTAAACCTTCACAGTGCCTGCTGTTTGATTCAGCGATATGCATCAGCTCAATTGAGCAGCTTTAGTGTTAAAATCATGCCCTTCTGATAATTGTCATAAAACTTGCCTACAGTAAGGAAAGGGCACGTGTTGGAGGTCTTGCAAACTCTCGGTTTAGATTGACATTGATATTGCACGAATCAGAACCTTAAACTTGTTTGTCACTTCACTTTACTGCATTTCTGTAGCTGATACATCACTGTTGCTACAGGATCACTACACAAAGATAGGTATCTGAGTTATTCTTTGAATGTACTGAAGAATGGTATGCTTAACGCTGTAGAAACCCAAGATCTTTTTGTAATGAGAGAACTGTTGTTGGCTTTTGTTATGTTTGTTTTTTAAACAATCCTTTATCTGGTATTTGCTAAAAGGAGGGGGGAATTGACTCCTGGGGGAAGGGGGAGGGATAATGAAGGTTGATGGAAAAAATTATGATAAAGTTTCAAAATTATAAGACCTGGAAGGTTATGTTTACATGCCTCTAGGAAAAAATGATTTCTAGCTTTACCAAGAAGTAGGATTCACTATTTATTGCACATTTTAAACAGAGCCTGTTTAAGCCTTTAGAAAAGAACAAGATCCCTTTACTGTTTGACCTAGACGCAGTTCCTCAAAAGACCTATTGTTTTCAGGAGTCATCTGACCTCATCTGGCAAATTTTCCTGTTTTATTTAGACAACATAGCCTGAAATTGCCAGTTCTGTCATATGATCAGTAATGACATCATAACATAATGGAATATTGTGCAAACAGTTCAGAAACTGCGAACTTCAAAAAATTCCAGAAGGTGGTGATGTGCTGAATTGACTTAAAAAAGGAACTTTTTTGAGGCATCAACAGTATGCAGTCAGTGTGAGGCCTTCACTTACTAAGGGCGCATCTACACTGGCAGAGTTACAGCGCTGCTCAGAGAGAGCTGAAGGGAAACCGCTGTTGTGTGTTCACACTGTCAGCTGCCTGTGCAGTAGCATGTTCACACTTGCGGCAGTTGCAGCGGCAGTTGCAGCGGTATTTGGAGCAGTGCACTCTGGGCAGCTATCCCACAGAGCATCTCTTGCTCTTCTGCTGCTAAGAGTTGTGGGAAGGCAGAGAGGGTCGCAGGGCATCCTGTGTCCTATCCCAATGCCCTGTGATGCATCTCTTCGCATTCCAACAATCCCTGTGCTTCCATCTGCATTTGGCACCATCTTTCAACGGTTTGTTAAATTTAATTATATCACAGTGGAATTATCAATGTAAATTACTTTGTTATCCACAGTGATAAGCCCATTTTATTATAATATGGATTTAATCTAACCAAAACCTATTTTTCATTCAACTGGGCTCCTGAATCTGCAACACCAGTGGGTATTGCTGATTCAAAAAAAGCAATGCTGGCAATGTAACTGATCCCGTTCTCATTCCCTCATTAGTCAACTCCAGCTGATTCTGGATATTGTGCTTCCTACAAGCCATATGCCATTTATTTTTAAGGGATTTATTAATGTTGTTTTTTTAATAGAATTAACGTGGTTCAAGGAACTACTATTATAAGATTCCTTTGTGGTGACAAAGACAAATCCTTACACAGTGGAAATAATTCTCTGCATCTCAGATTAGGTGCTGGAATCTGGGATTACTGGCTGTGGTTTTTAAAACTCATATGAGACTAGACAAATTTGATAGATGTAATATACAACATTATCTCCTTTTTTTTAATCTGAGTAAAATAAAGAATAGTGCCTCAATATAGTTCACAGTAGAACTTTCTTGTATATGTGTCTGTATTGGCCTCCTCAAATGTTATCAGAAACAAACAAAATATTTAAACAGAGAGGCCAAAATATTATTCTTTTTGGGAATCTATTGTGCAATAATGTGGAGATGTTGACAAGTGTGGACCAGGACACCTTATCTACAAATAACTAGATAAGGGTGTGAAAGCTGATGACCATATCATTAATTAATTAAAACAACATAAATTTGGTCTTTTGCATGTGCACATCAATTTGTGTTAAAAATAAGAAATATCTATTGATGCTTGCTGAAGCCCTGGCATGCTGGATCAGGTGAGATCCCAGTACTGAAGGCATTAACACTGAAGTTTCTTTGTATTCAGGCAGAGTAACACTGTTACTCCTTTCCAGCCTAGCCTGGTCTGTTCCAAAAGTTCTTGTGGGTAATCACAGAGTATGGAAAATTGTCTGTCTGCATATCCAATCTATGTATCAAAATCATAACAATGGTCCTTGAAACAGACCCAGTCAGTTGCCTGTATGTCCTCTGTGTGGTCAAGGACACTTTTTTTAAATATTCAAGAATTCATATTACTTACTGTTTTTTTTTTTCTCTAATTTACCTCCCTTTTCTTCAGAAAACAGTGACCCAGTGAAACTATCCCTTTGTTATTTGGCTGCAGAGAATGGAAGTAATTAGACCCATTTTATTTATCTTGCTACTGTGTTTCCCAACTGTCGTTACCTAACAACTGAGGAAAGACATGATCATCCACTTTATTTAGAAATTCAGCAGGATTCAAGGAAGGATTGGACATTTATATGTATAACGAAAATATCCAGTTATTTCCTTTCATTATCATTTATCGCCATAATTTGCATCAAAATGTACCATTAACTATATTAAGCCTCATGCTTCATGGCTTAGAACAGTCTTTAACTATTAGGAATTAGGAGATTTCTTGCACTTTTATCTGAAGTATTTGATGCTAGCCACTATCAGAGACTGAATACCAAAGTAGGCAGACCATGTGGGGAATAACTCAGTGGTTTGAGCATTGGCCTGCTAAACCCAGGGTTGTGAGTTCAGTCCTTGAGGGGGCCACTTAAGGATCTGGGGCAAAAATCAGTACTTGGTCCTACTAGTGAAGGCCAGGGGCTGGACTCAGTGACCCCTTGGGGGTCCCTTCCAGTTCTAGGAGATAGGATATCTCCATTATTTATTTAATAATGGGTTGGACACAGTATGGCAATTTCTTTGTCTCAGTGAAAGATGGTCCTAGGTTAAATGGTCTGATCCTTGTGTCACAAGAGTCTCTTGGATAGGTTGGACTCCCTAACTGTAAGTTGTCTTACTGGCCACCATGCTTTCTGTCTTTCTCTCTCTCTTTCTCTCTTTAACATTGTCCACAAAGCTATGCCCACTGGGTCCAAAAAAAAGCACAATCCTGAAGTGCCCCACACAGAGAAGATGTTAGTGCATATTCTTAAAAGTAACACAAAGCAAGTAATCAAATGTTTATATGCCACTAGAACCTCTAGAAGTAAAGAGGAAAAGGGGCTAATGTCTCTGAACTGTCTTTCTTAGTTGAGTAAAACCATCTCCTATATGCAAAACTCAACATATATTATGGTTTTAAAGCTGTCTGGTGAGACAAATTGATCTTTATGTGTTTGGACTTATAATGAGTTTTGATCTCTTGAGTTTATAATTTTAGCACAGTGGAAAGCAAATTATATTTGGGCCCAGAGACTGGTTTTAAAAATGGTGATGTGATCAAATGCCCTTTGTTTAATTTACTAATGGGAATTATTTTCATTTTTATATACTGAAAATGATAGACATGCCGTGTGTGTTAATGTTTTTTTAATTAATTTAGTTTTTATATATTGTGATTTCAAGTTAAACAATGTTCATAAGATTTAGAAGGCAAAGAGAACATTTAGTTAGGGGAAGGATGTTGTAGGGAAAGCTCTATTAGACTCCTGCATCTCTGTTTGTGGACTAGCATATTTCACTTCTGTGGCTATATGATGAAGAAGCAGGTCACAGGAAAGAAACATTTATCCCTTTTCCTGCTTTATAAGAAAACTCAATAAAGATCCATTGTTTTAGAAAATAGCAAACATTTACTTATGACAATATCTTGTCGTACTCCTTGAATTTCTTATTTTGGCTTCTGCTACAGATGACTTATGCATGCTTTTACCACCTATTCCTGATCTGTGACTGGCACTATCATTATGCCTTCTTTTAAAGCACTACTCCCAGTACACAAGTAAAGAGATGTAGGTTTTCCAGCTGATATTATAGCTTTCTATGTTGAGGGGGCTGATCCTCTGAAGTGCTAAGCAACTCCTAGGCTCTGTCTAGCTGCTAGTCTAAGGTATAAAGGTATGTTGTTAGAAGGTGTTAGCTCAGGCGGTCTAAAATACTTTCTAAAAGTCCTGGTATAGATAAGGTTATGCATGCTAAACTGATCAAGTTAAATCCAGCGTGAGCCTAGTTTTTAATTCAGAGAAGTAGTCCTGAGAGTCAGGATTCTATCTGTGTTTCCCAAAACAAGTAATCTGCAGACAGTTTGCTAGGGGTCAGCAGGCATCAAGAGGAGAATGGCTTTTTCCGTTATATTACTTGAACAATGTTTTCCACGGTTTGATTACTTTAAAAATATATTTTGGAAATGGAATGTTTCCTGAGTGTTGGATTAAATTGTCCTTTCTGGTTACCGATTTGTCTCTTTGGATGATAGACTCTTACATGGGTTTGTGCCTGCTTGTAATTCAAACTCTTTTGGATTAAATTTGGTGCAATTATTGTTATTAAATTAGTTTAGAACCTTTTGCTTAGTATCCTGAATCGTTTTCAGATTTCCCTTCTCAAAGTGGTTAATAAGGTAATCATCTGTATGAGAAAAGATACCTGACATTTCTATTGAAATATTGCATTTTGTTTGTTTTTTACTTTTTACACACAACCTTTTTTTGCTGTGTAAGCAGTCACTGCTCTGTCTTAGCTGGATATTTCTTGGCTCTCAGTGCTCTTAAGTATTCAGGCTACTATTGGTATGCTTTTTGTATTTTGGGGGAGGTGGGGAATTCTTTATGCATTAGACCTTTTCCTCCCAATTATTTTGTGGAAGACTTTAGAATAAAATTACCTGACTGGTGAGAACTCTCCTAAATTGTCCAGTTCTTCTCAGGAGGCCAGTGTCATTTCTGTAGGCCAGTGTCATTTCTGTAATCTTCCACTAAAGTAGGAAATTCAGAAATCCTATCATGAACTTCCAAAATGTGTTCTTTCACGTTTTAAAGCTTTTTTGAGAGCACAGAATCTTGGCAAATATATCCTAATATTAAAATATTATCTGAAAGTACTTATACAGCATGCCTCTTACATACTGTGCAGTAGTAATCCAATGATAAAAAATGATTCAGGAACAACAGTTGCCAATTCTTCTCCAGCTAAGTGAGTTTGCTTTGAATTAATTAACTTTACTGCCTGAGCATAGACATCCTGCTCATGAGAGAAGGTGAAAAAGTGAGCTGTGTTTGAATAAATACTTTGTCTTGCCCAACCGTCTGAACTATGCAGGCTATGAAATGACATGTTTATTCCTGCAGAGATTGTAACTTTTGAACTCGTGGTCGTGCCCTTCTGGAGAGTAAGGGATATTCTTAAGACTGAAATGTCCAAAATTTTAATTCTTTTCAACTGTTAGCTCTTATTTCAGGCCTACCAGCTTTAATAATGTCCCATAAAAAAACTATCAGCTTAAAAGTTGACCAATATCTTTATTTTTCTAGACGTTTCTGTATTTAAAGTCTATAACATTATTTGAATGGGGGAGGTAATTTTTTGCGAGGAAGAGAGGTGTTTCAGATTGAACTGTAAAATATACCGAGGCAATTTTACATTCATTGAAGGATTGCAGGAGTTTGGTTTGCTTTTGTTTTTTCCCTGCACTTCACCCCATTTCTTTTTGCCATCAAAGTGGAAGAATTCTGCTGAATTCTCTATCTGCCTACCTGCACTGTCTTCCTGATATGTCACGACCACCATAGCACTGGTGACTGGATAGTTGGTGTTACTACTGGTGCCTGCTGCTGCAGCTTATCTCAGTGTGGTTCTTATATGGCCCCTCTCGGCATAGTATCTGAGCATCTAAGAGTCTTCAATGTATTTATCCTCACAACATCCCTCTGAGGTAGGAAAGTACTATTATTCTCATTTTACAGGTTGGGAACTGAGGCACAGAGAGAACTAAGTGACTTGACCAAGATCAGTATAAAGTCTGTGTCAGTGCAAGGAATTGAACCTGGAGCCTGCTCTACACTACGCATTTAAACCGATTTTAGCAGCATGAAACCGATTTAACACTGTACCCGTCCACACAACGAGGCCCTTTATATCGATATAAAGGGCTCTTTAAATCGGTTTCTGTACTCCTCCCCAATGAGAGGAGTAGCGCTAAAATCGATATTACCATATCGGATTAAGGTTAGTGTGGCCGCAAATCGATGGTATTCGCCTCCGGGCGGTATCCCACAGTGCACCATTGTGACCGCTCTGGACAGCAATCCGAACTCGGATGCCGTGGCCAGGTAGACAGGGAAAGCCCCGCAAACTTTTCAGTTTCATTTCCTGTTTGCCCAGCGTGGAGCTCTGATCAGCACGGGTGGCAATGCAGTCCCAAATCCAAAAAGAGCTCCAACGTGGACCGTACGGGAGATACTGGATCTGATCGCTGTATGGGGAGGCAAATCTGTTCTATCACAGCTCCGTTACAGAAGACGAAATGCCAAAGCATTTGAAAAAAATCTCCAGACTATGATGCAGAGTCCACAGCACAGTGCTGCGTGACAAGCATAACGGAAAGCCAAAGAATCAAATGGACGCTCATGGAGGCAGGGAAGGGGTACGAGGACTCCAGCTATCCCACAGTCCCCAGCAGTCTCCCAAAAGCATTTGCATTCTTGGCTGAGCTCCCAATGCCTGGAGGGTCAAACACATTGTCTGGGGTGGTTCAGGGTATAGCTCGTCAATTTACCCCCTCCCCCCCCATGAAAGAAAAGGGAAAGAAATCATTTCTTGACTTTTTCAGTGTCACCCTATGTCTACTGAATGCTGCTGGTAGACGCGATGCTGCGGCAGTGAAGAGCAGTATCCGCTCTCCTCCCCTCCCCAGTGGCAGATGGTGCAATATGTCTGCTATCCGTCATCATCAACCCATGAGTGCTCCTGGCTAGCCTCAGGTGAGGCCGGCCGGGGTCGCCTGGGTAAAAATAGGAATGATTCCTGGTCATTCCCAGTAGATGGTACAGAACGGCTGGTAACCGTCTTCATCATAGCAACTGGGGGCTGAGCTCCATCAGCCCCTCCCTTTCATGTGTAAAGAAAAGATTCTGTACTGCCTGGACTATCATAGCAGCGGGATGCTGGGCTCCTCTCTCCCGCACCGCTTAATGTCCTGCCTGGACTCATAGCAGCTGGAGGCTGGCTCCCCTTCTTTTTATCTCACTAACAAGTCAGTGTTTCTTATTCCTGCATTCTTTATTACTTCATCACACAAATGGGGGGACACTGCAACTGTAGCCCAGAAGGGTTGAGGGAGCAGGGAAGCAACGGGTGCGGTTGTTGCAGGGGCACCCCCTAGAATGGCATGTAGTTCATCATTTTTGCGGGATCTGACATGGAGCGTCTGTGCTCTCTGGTTCTCTAGTACACCTGCCCCATATTCTAGGCAGGACTGACTCTATTTTTAGATACAACATAAAGGAGGGAATGACCCAGGGAGTCATTCCCATTTTTGTCTTTGCGCCCCCGGCCAACCTCAGCCGGGGGCACCCATGACAGCAGCAGACGGTACAGAATGACAGATAACCGTCTCTGCTACCTTGTATTTAGACCTTTTAATCTCACTTCTGGGTCTAAAGTGCTAGAAATGTGCAAGATTTTAAATCATCTTGCTATGACATCCAAACATTGGTCTCATCCTGAATCCCAATTTCATACTTTAAGAGGAACAGACAATACAATGTGTGGGTGTGAAGTGTGTTATTCACAGCTTCAAAATGGGAAAGGCTTCAACTGTTGCCCTGGTAACTGTGGCAACTAGCATGTGACATGGCATCTGTGCAATTCTACTGTATATAAGTATTAATTGCAAAAATTCTGAAATGGGCCTCAGAATTACTTGTTCTGTCTCTTTCTCAGGAGCCCTTTTTTAAAGAAGGAATATATTCTTTCCTTTCTTGAGTCTAAGGTTACTTGGTGTGTTGACACTGCTTTGTAAAAGGGAGTGAAGAGGCATTGGGGAAGGCAGGAAAGAAGAAGAGGTGAAAAAATGAATACTTTTCAGGTTAAAGGAAGTCTTCAGTGTTTTTTAAAAAAAAAAGTTTCAGTAATTTTAGCCACATAAATATGGAAAGTTATTACCACTCTAAAAATTATTCAGGACAAGACTGCAAATACATTTTTTAGATTTTGTGAAAGATAGATAGCATCTAACTGCTCACGTATCAGAGGGGTAGCCATGTTAGTCTGGATCTGTAAAAGCAGCAAAGAATCCTGTGGCACCTTATAGAGTAAACAGACATTTTGGAGCATGAGCTTTCATGGGTGAATACCCACTTCGTCGGCAGTGAAGAGCAGTATCCGCTGCATCTGACGAAGTGGGTATTCACCCACGAAAGCTCATGCTCCAAAATGTCTGTTTAGTCTATAAGGTGCCACAGGACTCTTTGCATCTAACTGCTGTTCATCTACCGTGGAATAAAGAATGGGATTTAGTTGCAGCAGTGAGGCACTGGGGTTTAGAAAATCTGGGTGCCGTTCCTGGCACTACCGTAGACTCGTTCTGTGCCCTTGAACAAGTCATTTAACCCATTTGTGCCTTGTCTTCCCCATCTATAAAATGAATACTTACAGCACTTCTCTGAAGGCTTTATTAATGTAGTTACAGTGCTGTCAGATCCTCTGAGTGGCACCAGATGCATATATTATTTTTTATTTCTATTTCATTGTAGTGAAGCCCCCACGTGAGAAGATCCTGTTACTAGAATGATACTTTAATTTACCTTTTAATTCAGGTACCATTAATTATTTTACTGATGGTGTCTAATAAAGATTGGGGTATAGGTAAGTGCTAGCTGGAGGCCATGCTGGGTTTTGGGACAGTTTGGGAGCTCTGGGGGAGGGGGGTTAAAGATTTTTTACTTACTTTGTTTTTTAATGTGTGTCATGAGCCCACAATGCAAAATAGGCGCAAATGATAAACTGAAATAAGTGACTAAATTGAAGTGGTTCCTTTGATCTGAAAGAAAGATTTGTTTGCTTTGTTTTTCTTTCATAGACTAAACATACTAAATAGACTATCAGTGAGGAATATGTATCGTATACTTCATATATATGAACTACGTATATAAAGGCACTCATTCAACACTTCATAGTCAGTAGTTACTTTAATTTTCAATTACGTATCCCAAAGGACAGGAGATATTTCATTGCCTTCTTTCCAGCTTGGTGTGTCTCTTCTGTCCCTTTGTTCATAATGAAAATAGTAACATTGCTACAATGGGATGTAGGCACATGCTTAACTACTTATCTGAGTTGGGACCTTTGACAAAAGCTAGTGTAGACAATGTGATAACTCAGGGTATGTCTACATCTACAATTTTGCAGCGCTGGTTGTTACAGCTGTATTAGTACAGCTGTATAGGGCCAGCGCTGCAGAGTGGCCACACTTACAGCAACCAGCGCTGCAAGTGGTGTTAGATGTGGCCACACTGCAGCGCTGTTGGGCGGCTTGCAGGGGGGGTTTGGGGAACGCGAGAGCAAACTGCGGGGAAGGAGACCTGCTTGCAGGGGAGGTTCGGGGAACGCGAGAGCAAACCGCGGGGAAGCAGGTCTCCTTCCCCGCGTTGTGCTCTCGCGTTCCCCGAACCCCCTGCAAGCAGGTCTCCTTCCCCGCGGTTTGCTTCGGTGTTCCCCGAACCCCCCTGCAAGCAGGTCTCTTTCCCCGCGGTTTGCTCCGGTGTTCCCCGAACTCCCCTGCAAGCAGGTCTCCTTCCCTGCGGTTTGTTCCGGTGTTCCCCGAACCCCCCTGCAAGCAGGTCTCCTTCCCCGCGGTTTGCAAGGGGGTTCGGGGAACGCGAGAGCAAACCGCGGGGAAGGAGACCTGCTTGCGGGGGGGTTCGGGGAACGCGAGAGCGCACCGCGGGGAAGCAGGTCTCCTTCCCCGCGGTTTGCAAGGGGGTTCGGGGAACGCGAGAGCAAACCGCGGGGAAGGAGACCTGCTTGCGGGGGGGTTCGGGGAACGCGAGAGCACACCGCGGGGAAGGAGACCTGCTTGCAGGGGGGTTCGGGGAACGCCGGAGCAAACCGCGGGGAAGGAGACCTGCTTGCAGGGGGGTTCGGGGAACGCGAGAGCAAACCGCGGGGAAGGAGACCTGCTTGCAGAGGGGTTCGGGGAACGCGAGAGCACACCGCGGGGAAGGAGACCTGCTTGCAGAGGGGTTCGGGGAACGCGAGAGCACACCGCGGGGAAGGAGACCTGCGTTCCCCGAACCCCCTGCAAGCGAGACCACACCGCGGGGAAGGAGACCTGCTTGCGAGGGGGGGTTCGGGGAACGTGAGAGCACACCGCGGGGAAGGAGACCTGCTTCCCCGTGGTGTGCTCTTGCGTTCCCCGAACCCCCCTGCAAACCGCGGGGAAGGAGACCTGCTTGCGGGGGGGTTCGGGGAACGCGAGAGCAAACCGCGGGGAAGGATACCTGCTTGATTACCAGAGAGGCTTCCTCAGGTATGCTGGGATACCTGCTTATTCCACGGAGGTCAAGAAAAACGCTGGTGAGTGTCTACACCTGATGACCAGCGCTGGTGATCCAGCGCTGGATCCTCTACACCCGAGGTTCGACCGGGTGTACGGCCAGCGCTGCAAACAGGGAGTTGCAGCGCTGGTAATGCCCTGCAGATGTGTACACCTCCTAAGTTGCAGCGCTGTAACCCCCTCACCAGCGCTGCAACTTTGTGGTGTAGACAAGGCCTTAGCTTTATGTTACTACGTTCCTGTCTGCACTTGTATTAAAAACAGGGTTTCCTGAAGCTTTTTAGAATCCTGACTTACAACCTTCAGGGAAGGCCAGTTGGGGCACGCTATGTATGGCTTTGTTGTTAAGAAAATGGGACTGGGACTCAGGAGATCCATTCTGTTCTTTGCTGAGTTGTGGACTATGCCACCTTGAGCAAATCAATTAGGGGTTGGGGGAAAATGATTAACACTTTGTTTCCAGTCTTGAATCACATTGATATAACTAAATGCACCGCATCTGATTCTGGTCTACTTTCACTAGTGATTACACCAATGTAACTGTTTTGACTCGTGGTGTGTACTGGAGTCAGGCCTGTTATGGCTGATGCTTGCACTCTCACTTTTCTCCTCAAAAAGGGAGGTGTTCTGGTACTGATTACTATGAAATATGTACAGCTTGCAGAGGACAGAGGCTTCATTTTTTTGTAAAAGATTTTGAAATTTTGGCATTGTTCAGACTAAGAATGAAAACCAGTGTTGTTTTCAATTCTCTGTAAAGGAAAATTCTAAAGTTTGTATATGTGTACATGTACTTTACACACACACACACACACACACACTTTGGCTTGAATGAAATGTTTGGTTTTTACAAAAATGAAGCATTTCATTTCGATTTTGACTTATATTTTAATATATAACACAAACTAAAATTTCAAAACAAAGTCATTTTAAACTAAAACATCTAAACATTTTCTGCTGAAAATGTCATAATGGAATGTGGTTGAAATTTCAGTCTTGACAGAACCAGATATTCCAACGGAACACAAGTCTGTTAAAGTGTCTCTTACCAGCTCTGAAAATCAGGTTTATTTGACACACACAAAATCAGTCTAGTAGTAGTTGAAACCTTGTAGTATATGCACAATTCTGTCATGGTGGGAGATAAAAGAAATGCTCTAAACTCTGAACCATTTTATTATAGTAACTTTATTCAGTGTAAAGCATTATTCTGAAATTCTCTTCTCTCAGGTCGATCACAGGACTATTTCCCTATTTATATCATGAGTAACTTAGACTTTAATACTAAACAGACTATTTCCTACATGAGCCTATGGCTCTTCTCTGGTTCAGTGGACTGCTACAGAGTCTGTTTTAAACAGCTTATTTTTATAAAATATATTTTACATTAATTCTTCTTTGAGTGTTTGTTTATGTCCATTCTATGCTAGGTGTGTGTGTGCCATGTGCACAGTTGCTGAAGATATTTCCCTCAGTGGTATCCGTTGGGCTGGCTCTAGCACCCTCTGGAGTCACACACACGTGCTGGTATAAAGGTTGCCGCTGGCTCCACCCCCCTCTTAGTTTCTTCTTACTGCCCATGACGGTTGCTGTAACTACCTCTTTTGCTGCTAGCAAGGCTTCTTTCTCAGTCGTCTGGACTTTCTCTGTTCATATTTTGTATAGTTATTGTAGTTAGTGTTGTTGAGGGACTTTTTGCCCCAGAGGCTGGGCATGTCCCGTGCAGCAAGCTGATGCCAGTTAGTCACCTGTAAACTAGCTATCTAAAGTGTCTGAGGAGATTCTCACGTTAAAGAGAAGTGCCAGATCTGCAGAGACTTCAAACCCCGCACAAGAAAAGATAGACACATTCGGCTGAAGGCCATTCTTACGGTGGTGGCCCTCACACCAACCTTGGAGCCAATGGCGATATACCATAACTCTTCAGGTGGGAGAGGAAGGCGCATATTTGTCATGGATTTGATTTTAATTCCAGAAATATTTTGCTCTTGTTTGGCATATCCTGTGGTGTATTCTCACAGCTGTGGCTTTGATTCACAGTGACTTTTAGCTGGAATTGTATTTTGACAGGAGTGGTTCCCAGTGTTAAGACATGTAGACTTCCCACCCGAACCTCCAAGTGATTCTAGTCTCTATCACAGACCAAAAAGGGATAGATACTGATCCTTTAAACGGTAACAGATCAAACCTTGACAGACAGGGAAGCTTTGACTGAGTCAGGTAACTTCTTAATGGCAATTGTTATACTTATTCAATTTCAGTTTAGTGATTAGCTTACACTGGAATGTTCAGTGTGAAACCCATAGCCGCTCTCATCTTTTAATACAAGAGTGGCCTGCAGCAATGGCTGGTGGCAGCATATGATGCTGCATTAGATCTAACCAGCTCCTGTATTAGAGATAAGGGCAGTGCAGTCTGTGCCATTTTATGCATTAAGTGCAGACTTTGGTCTTGTGACAGACTGCCAAAGTAGCCTTTATCAGGATAAATTTTGTCTCCCTTTGATTCATCATTTACCTATTATTACATTAACAAAATTGAGGCAGCAAGTTTGTGCGAGAAATGGGAAACTGAGGTCAAAATTGTTATGCTGTCCCATGCTGTGAGGGATGGTAAAATACATTATAAAGGGTATGCTGAGCATGTAATCTGAGGCCACGTCCAGACTACCCACCGTATCGGCGGGTTAAAATCGATTGCTCGGGGATTGATATATCGCATCTAATCTAGACGCGATATATCGATCCCCGAGCACGCTTATATCAATTCCGGAACTCCATCAACCCCAACGGAGTTCCGGAATCGACACAGAGAGCCGCGAACATCGATCCCACGCGGTGTGGACGGGTGAGTAATCCGAGCTTAGATATTCGACTTCAGCTACGTTATTCACGTAGCTGAAGTTGCATATCTAAGATCGATTTTCCCCCCCCCAGTGTGGACCAGCTCTGACATTCACTGCCATGGTATTAAGGCATGGTATTATCACTGTGCTGCATGAAAGCAGTTTGAATACACAGAGACCTTTGGGAACATATGTTATACTGTGTAAATCCATGCAGAGATACCTTAGAAATGCTCCTATCAGAACCCTCTCACAAAATGTGTTCTTAGTGCTATGACTTCATATTGGAAATAGTGTAGGATTTCTGTGCATTTGTGTGTTTTTGTATGGACATAAAAGATGGTGATTAATGGTTGATTAAACCAAGAGCATCTGATGTGTCACAACTGTAAACGAATATGGGACAACTGATGTGCAACTCCAAATGTCAAAGATGGTTAGAGCTTTTTCTGTGTAAAGAATTAAGTGGGTTGTTTTGTTTAATAGGCATTAGATTATAGTAAAGTTACTGATGTGTAGCTGGTTGTGTATGGAAAGTTGTCTATTACTAGGAATGTTCTTATTGAGCTGTCCTCCAAACACAATACTTGATCACATGCCCTTTGGTTCATGCTAAGGTATTGTGGCTGACGCTGTGTTTAGCTTAACCAAAAAATTGAGCCCTGGTGGTCTTATGCTAAAAATACATTTAACACTCTGTGGGGGCAGTTCACTTTTAACTGTACACCAAATTTTATATTTAATCCTAGTATTCTTTGCTTTTTCAGTAAGTGGCAATCACAAAACTTCTTTATCCACCTTTCAGAAAAGGCGACGGCGGATTGACCGAAGTATGATTGGAGAGCCAACAAACTTTGTTCACACAGCTCATGTAGGATCAGGAGACTTATTCAGCGGAATGAATTCGGTAAGTTTATATGAATGAAGAAAACCCTGTACCATCTTAGACTGCATCCATACAAATACTAAAACAAAGACCGGAGAAATTATAGTTAGAAGACTGAGGGCTTGTCTACATCAGAAAGTTGCAGCGCTGGTGAGGGAGTTACAGCGCTGCAACTTTGAAGGTGTACACATCTGCAGGGCATCACCAGCGCTGCAACTCCCTGTTTGCAGCGCTGGCCGTACTCCCGTTTTGTCTCGGGTGTAGAGGATCCAGCGCTGGTGATCCAGCGCTGGTAATCCAATGTAGACACCTACCAGCGCTTTTCTTGACCTCCGTGGAAGGAGGAAGCCTCTGGTAATCAAGCTGGTCTCCTTTCCCGGTTTGCTCTCTCGTTCCCGGAACCCCGAGCAAGCAGGTCTCCTTCCCTGCGGTTTGCTGGGTGGCTCCGGGAACGCGAGAGCAAACCGGGGAAGGAGACCAGCTTCGCCGCGGTTTGCTCTCGCGTTCCGCGAACCACCCTGCAAACCGCAGGGAAGGAGACCTGCTTGTTCGGGGAGCGCGAGAGCAAACCGCGGCGAAGCTGGTCTCCTTTCCCGGTTTGCTCTCGCGTTCCCCGAACCCCGAGCAAGCAGGTCTCCTTCCCTGCGGTTTGCTGGGTGGCTCCGGGAACGCGAGAGCAAACCGGGGAAGGAGACCAGCTTCGCCGCGGTTTGCTCTCGCGTTCCGCGAACCACCCTGCAAACCGCAGGGAAGGAGACCTGCTTGTTCGGGGAGCGCGAGAGCAAACCGCGGCGAAGCTGGTCTCCTTTCCCGGTTTGCTCTCGCGTTCCCCGAACCCCGAGCAAGCAGGTCTCCTTCCCTGCGGTTTGCTGGGTGGCTCCGGGAACGCGAGAGCAAACCGGGGAAGGAGACCAGCTTCGCCGCGGTTTGCTCTCGCGTTCCGCGAACCACCCTGCAAACCGCAGGGAAGGAGACCTGCTTGTTCGGGGAGCGCGAGAGCAAACCGCGGCGAAGCTGGTCTCCTTTCCCGGGTTTGCTTTCGCGTTCCCCGAACCACCTAGCAAACCGCAGGGAAGGAGACCTGCTTGTTCGGGGGTTCGGGGAACGAGAGAGCAAACCGGGAAAGGAGACCAGCTTCGCCGCGGTTTGCTCTCGCGTTCCCCGAACCTCCCTTGAAGCCGCCCAACAGCGCTGCAGTGTGGCCACATCTAACACCACTTGCAGCGCTGGTTGCTGTAAGTGTGGTCACTCTGCAGCGCTGGCCCTATACAGCTGTACTAATACAGCTGTAACAACCAGCGCTGCAAAATTTTAGATGTAGACATGGCCTGATTCACCACTGTGTTACACCTGTTCTACTGTTGATTTCAATGGAGTTAGATCATTGTAAAACTGAAGAATAACACAGTGCTTAAAACATTCTTTAAAATATTCTTAAAATGTGCTTAAAATATTCTAAATCAGAATGTAAAAATAGTAAATTTTTAATGTTCTGTTTACTGATATTATCTAGCAATGTTTGGTGCCATATAAATTATAAGGTAGTCACTGAGTAAGCCTCTTTTTCTTTGCTAATGGAAATGAGGCATTTGTGTATTCTCATAAGCTCGTATTGCAAAATAGTGTAGGAAGAACTAGAAAAAGACTATTCTTAAGACCAACAGACAATGCATGGTATTTCACATTTTTGGTGTTTCTCTTCATTAGTTTATTGATCTTTCATGCAAATGTTATCAGTCCTGTTGTTTTATTTAAGAATTCACATTTTTCCACCTGAAGCTATAATCCTATTTGTGACAGTTAGCCTCACAGCAAACTGTTGTGATGTCACAAGCAAAGACTTGCAGCTTCCTATGGAGAAAAAGCATAACAACAGTGAATATATGTACTACCAAGAGACAGTATTTGTTTTTATGCACATGTCCTTGAAAACAAAGAACAAAGATGGAGAAATGTGTTAAGAATGATTATATAAAGGCAGACTTCTATACAGAATATTATGTCAGTGTTTTCTGTGAAATGTTAACCAGTCTTTAAGATCTGATTCACCTCATTAAAGTTTTAATGCAAGGCAAGGGCGGTGTACTTATAGAAAGATACCTTTATGTCCTTTGAAATTTGATATATTTATGTGCCTCTAATGGTACACTAAGGAGAGAGATTTGATTGGGAACAGTGAGTTTTAGTGAATGGGGAGGGAGGACTCTAGGGCAGGAGTATCGGAATTCAAGGCATGTGGGAATCTTTGAGCTGAGCTATGGAAATCAATCACTTTCAGTTGTTAGGTAAGCAAAAGATGACATTTGTAGTTTCCTGGAAAGGAAGCAGCTTGTTTGCCTCCCCAGCTGCAGTAGAGGTACTTTGTATTACTTGATAGCAGTTGGGGGAAGGGCACAAGGAGATATACCAATAATGTGATAATTGGAGATATACCAATCTCCTAGAACTGGAAGGGACCTCAAAAGGTCATTGAGTCCAGCCCCCTGGCTTCACTAGCAGGACCAATTTTTGCCCCAGATCCCTAAGTGGCCCCCTCCAGGATTGAACTCACAACCCTGGGTTTAGCAGGCCAATGCTCAAACCAAGGAGATGGTTTGACATTGCAAACAACATATCAAGGCTTCTTGAAACAATGTATTGGCTAGGGCACAATTTTACTAAAACAATTGTAACCATACCATTATAAATAGATGTGTAGGTTGACAAATATATAATTAGCTTTTGCTGCATTTTAATTTAGTGGTTTTAGTTTCATTAAAAACAGTTTATCTGCCTGCTCATTAGAAACATACATTTTTTCTTTAATTTCAATTTATAATTCTTTTGAAGGATTAAGAACCTTTGAATCTGTATTTATTTGTTCCCTCTCCTTTAGGACACTTTTCTTTTCCCACAGCCACCGACCAGAAGGTTATGGTGGCATGGGACTCCTTTTTCTTCCTGACACTTTCAGCTGTCATCCCTCTTTCTTACAGACTTTACACTTACAGAATTTAAGGCCAGAAAGGACCATCATGATCATCTATTCTGACCTCCTGCACATCACACGCCACAGAAGCTCACCCACCCACTCTGGCTGCGTCACTGAAATCTTCAAATCTTGATTTAAAGACTTCTTACAAAGAATCCGCTATTTACTGTAGTTCATACCAGCAAGTGGTCCATGCCCTATGCTCCAGAGGAAGGTGAAAACTTCCCAGGGTCTCTGCCAATCTGACCTGGAGGGAAATTCCTTCCTGACCCCAAATTTGGTGACCAGTTGGACCCTGAACATTTGGGCAAGACCCACCAGCCAGATGCCTGTGAAAAATTTTCTGCAGTAAGTCAGAGCCCTCTCCATCTAGTGTCCCATCACTGGTCATCGGAGACATTTGGTTATAGTAGTTGCAGATGGGCCATATGCCCTTGTAGGCAATCTGATCATGACATCCCCTACATAAACTTATCAAGCCCAGTCATAAAACAACTTAGGTTTTTTGCCCGCACTGCTCCCCTTGGAAGGCTGTTCCAGAACTTTATTCTTCTAATGATTAGAAACCTTCATCTAATTTCAAGCCTGAACTTATTGATAGCCAGTTTATATCCTTTTGGTTTGTGCCAACATTGGCCCTTAACTTAAACAACTCCTCTCCCTTCCTGGTGTTTATCTCTCTGATGTATTTATAGAGAGCCATTATATCTCACCCTCAGCTTTAGTTTTTGTTAGGCTAAACAAGCCAGGCTCCTTAAGACTCCTCTTGCTATGTAGGTTCTCCATTTCTCTGTTCATCCTAGTAGTCCTTCTCTGAACCTGTTCCAGTTTGAATTCATCTATTTTAAACATGGGAGACCAGAATTGCATGCAGTCCTCCAATGAGGAAAGACTACAAAGACCCTTTCTCTATTTCTTCATCTTTAAACTACACATGATACAGCTCTTCTTTCCCTCCAGATGGTCATTATTTACTACCCCTTAACCTGCTTCTGCGTTTGTCTTGAACATTGACTGGTTGTCCTTTCTATCTCCTCAGTCTCCTTCCTTTATTTTGAGTAACCTCACATCTGTGACCAATATGATTCATCTGCCTCTTCTCTCCTCTGGTCCCCAGGTCAGGATGGACTTGCCCTCTCAGCTTTGGTCTTTTTTTTTTCCCCACTCTGGTCTTCGAGAAACACTGATTTCTCCATTCTTGATGCACCTATTTATATTATTTAACATTGCCCATTCTTCTCTCTCATCCTCAGCTGCTCACTCCTGTAATATTCAGTTCTCTAGCCTCTGACTTCTTTCTCCTCCCAGCCCTCTTCTCCTTTTCTTACCCATCCTCCACCGCGTATGTTACAAGGTCACAACTATATATCCTCCCTATCTGCCACACTTAATACTCTGGCCATTGCACCAACTATTCATCTAACTTCCCTGCTCTTACCTTTGCTGTTGCTTTTGTTCTGCTGAAGAGCTCTGAAGGAATTCCTGTTACCTCATCATATAAGTTCCTTTCTTCATTCAGCTGTCCCCTATGCCTACTCAGCAATACTTATCCATTCCTGTATTCCCAGTACCTGGCAACTCTTTGTCACTTTAGGGCATGTCTGCACTGCCCCACAGTTTGAACTACTTGGGTGTGCTGTGCTGTAGCTCCCTTGTGTGGATGCTGCAGGCATGAACTTGTAGTATAATAGTGCAAATTAGGGACTTTACATTCACACCCCCATAGTACGAACTGTAGGTCTAATTGTCTTTCTCTTCCTTCTCTGCATAGGATCTAGCTGTTTTCTCAAAGATAAAATTGAGAGTATTCAGTTGGAGCGCTCTATTCCTGCTCCCTATCATTCCACATTACCTCCTTCCTCTTTTGACTGTATCCTCTGTGAGGCCTCCTAGGAATTTTTTTTTTTTTTGTGCTTCAAACATCTACACCACCTATTTGTATTTCTTAGTACTTGAATCGCTTTATGAATCCCTTAATTTTTCTATGTGTAGTTCAAACTGGCTTCTCTTGTACTGAGCTACACAATGCTGTTCTCACCTACACCTGAGTCCTTATTTCCCCCAATCCCTATTTTTCACCCTAAGCTCTGCTGACTGCTTTCCCTTGTCCCTATGTCTGTTACTCCCACTTGTCACTCCCAGCCTTTTTACCTAATGACCACCCTATTCAAGGGTGCCAAATACTCTCCCACATCTACAAATTCCTCCTCAAAACTCATTTTGCTGAGTAGCCTTGCACTGTTATCTTCCACTTCAGCGCCATCTGCCCTGCTCCCTTATGCTAACAAAACTAAATAGAAATTACCAAGACACATGTGCAACATAACAGCTCATGTAATCTTTATTTGCTGTAATCCTCACCCTCTTTTTTCTTTCCTCTTCACCCCCCCCCCCGCTCTTCCTCCCCACCCTCCATTGCTGTTTTATCCCTCTGCGTGTTATGTCTCAGTTAGTCACCTCCTCAGGAAAGCAACTGGTCTTACGTGTACAGCATCGTAGGGACACACCGCACCTTAAAGAAATAATGTCTTAATTGCACTTCACTGCACTCACGCTAACATTTTTTGATAGACTCAGAAGGATGATACTTCCAAATGAGTATTACCAGAGCAACATTTTAATAGACCTGATTTTCAGTCAGTGTTCTTGACAGTTGTATATCACTTACATCGATTTTCATATAGGATGTCCCATTGTAGAGTTATGGTGGTAAGCCTTAAAACTTGCTGATTTTTGCCTTAGGTGAATAGATATGGTTACTTGAGCATCTATACTGATACCCTAACTACCCGACACTTGCTAACTGCAACACCTATGCCAGAGAGACCCGAATATTGAGACAGTTTATTTATTAACAGCGGCACCTGGCAAGATTTCAGAGGTGGCCACTGTTGAAAATTTACTCTTGGTTTGTTCAGCGGTGTGACTTGTTATTTGTATGCTGTTTTAAAATAAAGCTACGTATGAAAGTTTTACATAGCCACCAGGTGAGCACGTTGCCAGGGATATGCATAGGAAGACCTATACTGAAGACCTGCGTTTGGTGGAATAATCTGTTTCCAGGCTAATTAAGGCAAGGTTCATCAGAAATGAAAGAAGTATGCCATCCTTTAAGTCTTTTGAGTCACTCCTGCCCATACACTGAAAGTTTCTGAAGTGGGTTGACCACCTGTAGTCCCTTTGCTCCTAGGCTCAAGAGAAGATGCTGTGATGAAGAGCACTGTTCAGCGAAATGTGAAATTGAACCATTTATTTCCTTGGGCTGATGTGGGAAACAGCCATCATGTTTTCTTCAGATGTTAATTTTTGTCCTCGGTATTAGAACCATGCTGTCTAAAGTGTTGTTTAAACGTGGTTGTTGCCAGCTGAGTTCTAGCATAGGATCTTTTCGTGTTGATTATGGAAACTGCCTACACATAGGAGAGAGCCATTTTTAATGTGGTTTTCAACTATGGGTATCTACATTATAAAACATTTGTCTGTGTGAACAGAAAAAAAAAAGGTGCTATAGCCCTGTTTTAGTTTAGGGGTTGGTTCACTAACATAGTTTTAACATGGTTTTTTTTTACTGCCATTTTTGAGTTGTCTGTGGGAGGACACATCTGAAATGATTGTGAGTATCACACTTGGGGACAGGACCTTATTGCTGTGAGCCCCATTTCAAAAGATGGAGACTGAAATAAGTGTGGGGGGAGGAGGGGTACATGAAGAGCTTTTTCCAACTGTTCTTAACATTGAAATGATCTGCCCTAAGCACTCAGAGAGATGTGATTATTTTGATTTATACTGCAGGAGCACATGAGAATTGTGGTCTCAGAGCTTTTTACAGATATAGGCTATGAAACCTTTTCTTCTTCACGTATTTATTTGTGTCAGCCTAAAAAGTACCTTCAAATAAATCCTCGCCAGAGAAGTTGATATGTTGAAGCCTCATTTAAATAAATCCTCTGTTTATTGAAGGAATAGGATCAGTTGAAGAAAAAATAAATCTGTGCTCTAGACTACATCACAAGAAAAAATCCTTCCAAAGGGTCTCTAGTAATTTAGGAATCCCTAGGCAATGAACTGTTGGATAGGCTTATACAACTACATCTATGGAATCTATACTACAGTGCAAATATTCTGTATAAAAACATCATCTTTTTTTTTAACAGTACAGTATTGTTAATTTCATTCTTGCACAGCAAAGAATCCCTGCCTAATTCTAATCTGAAGCTAAATTTTCATCTTGAAGCACTTGGATTAGAATTGGAGAGCAGTAAGAGATTCGTTTCATTTTCTTGAGACTAATCAAGACTGGTTGATGAAAGACTGAATCAACCAATTTCCTAGTGGACCAGGAAAAAGAAATCAAATGAGTACCAATTCTTCCTTCATCTCTCCTGCTTGCCTAAGTGCAAGATGTGAAAATTCCAGCAAACCTACTTCCAGAAATGTCCTCAAACAAACATAATTTCACTGTAATAGGGAGAGAGCACTTTAAAAAGCACCAGTTCGCGTTTGATCTGCTTTATCATTTGCTATCGTCATTCCTTTCCTGTTTCTATAGGTGAGTTCAATTCAGAACCAAATGCAGTCCAAGGGAGGCTATGGAGGTGGCATGTCTGCAAATGTTCAGATGCAACTTGTAGATACAAAAGCAGGATAACCCTGGGGAAACATTTCCAGTGAGTATTACAGACATTCCAATGTTGTGTTACACAGTTTGGTATAGGCTTTTTATCACTGATAGAGAATGCTAAAGGGGAATATCCTACAATGTAATATAAACAATTATCTATAAATAACTCTACCCTTATGATGCATTATTTTAAGCATGTTTCTGGGTAGTGGGCTCCATACAAGGAGAGTATTTCTATAACCACATATTTTGTATTCCGTGATGAGTGATATGTTTAATAATTCAGTACTGATTTTACACCCATTTATCAAGATATTACTGTAGGGTTCTTTGTATGTTGGATGTCTTAGCAGCACATGCAGGTTGCATGCTAAATTTCATTGCAACTGTGAGTTGTATAATTAAATGGCACATTTAAGAGGAATGTTGCAGGAGTGCTGCATACTAAAATAAACATAATATGAAGGCTGTTAAACAAATTAATGTTATAGTGTTTAGAAAGCCTTCATGATCATATTTTCAAATGTCTTGCTTTTGTTTAACTTTCATTTCCTCTTTGTTTCACAGGTTCTTGTGAATTTCTGCATCTTCTTTCCTGTGTTCCCCCTTTTGCCCTGGTGACTGCTTTCTGTGTTCATGACAAGAGAGAAGTGATGGCTCATTGTTCACCCCTTGTGATTATTCCAGTGAAAGTTGGTGTTCTGCTCTGATGATGTCATTTGTCAGATTGGTCCTACCGTGCCTTTCAGTGGCATGCGCACATTCAGCCTCTATCAAAACCACGGACATATAGCTGTTTAGGGTTTGAGGAGTTTTGTTTGTTTGTTTTGTTTTCCTTTTTTACATTTTTCAATATTAAGCAAATTAATGCTCCAATTTTAGCTTGGTCATCTTTTTCTTTTCTTTCTGAAAGTGCTAATGCGCAGCATTCTTCTTTTGCTGGGTCTCTTAATTTCCCGCTCCCCCTCAGTAATTTAGAAGTGAGTGAGTTCCTATTAATGTTTTTAATCTGTCATTGTTTATATATGTTTTTGAAAGGTCTGGGACCTGCAAGCACAATGATCATTTCATACATTTGAAAATCAGCAGAGTAGATGACCGCATGCTTTGTGAAGTTGCTTTGTATGGTGGCCTGTTTAGTGCCAGAAAAAAAAAATGTTTGTTACCGCGGACTGATGATACTGTTGCTGATTAAAAGTTTAGCTGTGGCACTGGGTCATGGCAGGCTCTGAAGAAGGGCTTGTAACTTAGCTGCTTCAGAGTTATGTCTTAAGTTTTCATCCAACTGGTCTTAAAATAATAAAGAGTGAGCTTGCATTCATAAGGCATTTTGTTGTAAATGTTTAGTATATTTATTTTGAAAGAGCTGACCTCGAGATTGTAAACCAGTGTAGTACCGTATCTAAGTGTTGTGGTAGAGCTTTTTGTCTGTTTAAAAAAGCATCATCCTGTTTGGCTGCTTTCCTTTTCTTTTTCCTTTTTTAATTTTGCTTAATTTTTAGGTTATATGGTCATTTCCAGTAGCAGCATGTCAAACTGCCTGCGATATTAGCTGAAGTTTAGTTCACCTCTCTAAGTAGTTGGCAGTTTCTGTGTACTAAATATTTAGGGGCCATGTAAGTTGCTAAGAGCAACATACTGATCTGGCAGAACAGATGCCAGGGAAAACAACGTACAGGGTGACTTTTTACTATGTCAGTAAGAAGCCTTTTGCTCAGGTTCCAAAGCATGTTCTTCTTTCACATGTTGTGAAAATTGTATTTTAATATTGCACTGTTCTCAGATTTTTCTGTAAATGGTCCTTTCCTTTTTTTCCTCCTTGTTGGTGATATGAAACAGAAGTCTATGGTTTGAATTCTAACTGACTTCAAAAAATTATATGAAAAATCATCCTCAACTACATTTAACATTTTAACTAGCAAACTGGGCATAACCGAGCCTAATCAGATGAAAGCTAAAATAAATATACATAAAAACGTAAATGTGATACACTTAACAGTTATTGTTCTCTGCTTTCTAGCCCCTCTCCTAATTTTCTAAATTCCACTCTGTGTTGAAACAGACCCCAGATTGGTATAAACACATACACATCTGCTTTTTTCCTTGGTACTAAACAAAAAGTCATATTCACACAAATACACTGGATGTTGAGGCCATTGACTCTCTTCAGGAGTAGTAAAGTTGTAATCCGATGGTAGACATAAATCATCTGGTTGGATAGTTCTGTTAAACTTGGATAGTCTTCACCGATGCAGGTACTGATTCACGATGACACAGGATTGAGATGTTCCGTTGTCTGGAGTTCATAAACACGACAGCACGGTGATTTGGGGTCAGCGTTTCAAATGTATCTTTATCAATGAGTCTTTAAATACTCTAGGGTTACAAAATGATTTTCACTTTTTGTCATCACTCTACGAATTAATTTTAGTGAGCAGGTTTACCTTGCACTTGTCAAATGTCTTCAGCTCAGTAGCCAGAAAAAAAATTGACATATTTTTATAACAAACATACTTTTTTTGTACATTGTGTTCATTCTTGAATAAAGTCAGTTCAGTGTTGACTTGTAGATATTAAAAGGAAAGTATTGACTTTAATTCAATAAATGTTTTCTTTCAGTTGCTGGTTTACCTTTTTTCTTTTTCAGAAATAATATAACAGTAATACTTACATTAGGAAAACACTTGTGTTCTGTGGACAATGTCATGGTTAGACTCTTGGAGTATTAACCCTTTCTATAACAGAGAAAGCTAGTATTGTTCAGGTTTAATATTTCTGATTTCTCATGCCATGTCACCTTTTTTTGCCAAATGGAGTTTTGACCCGAATTTTATAATGAATGTTGTTCCAGTAATAGGTCTGCTTGGGATCTGCTGAAAACGCTGGGGTGCAAAAGTGGTTTTGCCCTTCCAGACACTGATTCAATACCGTTCGCTTCTCCTAAAAATGACAAACAGCAGAGCCAACCACTTGCTTTTGGATGCCTTTTGAAGCTTGGACTCCTCCGTCTTCTGTGCTTCCCCATTTTTCCTCTGCCTTCCCTAAAGACATAAAGGGACTATATGCTCTGAAGGCAGATGCTGAGGCCAGTCTGTGAAGGAATCAGCTGACTGTACCAGCTCTCCTCAGCCTTGCTTCTGTTCCCCCCCGCCCCGCCCTACCCCCATCATCTAACCCACACACAGAGCCCTCATACTAGAAATTTATTGCTTCTTTCCTGCCCCTAGCACAGAGTTGGGACAATTATTAATTGTTCTCTTTAGAGCAGGTAAGTTGCTGACGATGCCCTCTTCCTGCACTTTCTAACAGGCCCTCTTGAGCCTGGGCTAATGGCCCTCCTGAACAAAGTTTAGAAAGAGAGAAAGACAAAATCTGAGTACCACAAAGATAACATTAATCTAGAGTGGTGTCATGATCTTGATGTTTAACCCAGGAAATTGCTCTAAACACCAGCTATGCAAGAGCAAATAAGAACATAAGAACGGCCGGACCGGGTCAGACCAAAGGTCCATCTAGCCCAATATCTGTCTACTGACAGTGGCCAATGCCAGGTGCCCCAGAGGGAGTGAACCTAGCAGGCAGTGATCAAGGGATCACTCTCCTGCCATCCATCTCCATCCTCTGACAAACAGAGGCTAGGGGCACCATTCCTTACCCATCCTGGCTAATAGCCATTTATGGACTTATCCACCATGAATTTATCCAGTTCCCTTTTAAATGCTGTTATAGTCCTAGCCTTCACAACCTCCTCAGATAAGGAGTTCCACAGGTTGACTGTGCGCTGCATGAAGAACTTCTTTTTATTTGTTTTAAACCTGCTGCCTATTAAACAGGGATTTACATACATCTGTTCATATCTGTGCATGTAAACAAATGCACTTTTAGAAATGTGGGACATAGTTGTCAGTCTTATGGGACTGCTGGACAGATCCCAACTATTAACATTAAGTTTGGTGACAGGAAATGCAATAATGAGAATGTTTATGTATTAATTGGATTTCTGCATTCCCAGACACCAACATGATCTCTCTGGAGCAGGGATTGCTGCCCATGGCCGCAGCTATGCTGATTTTGAGGCACTAGCTCAAGTAGACTAGTGTTTGTACATCTGCCTGAGTTGGGATTCAAACCTCCCAGCTGCTGCATAAGCATACCTGAGGGCATTTCTATAGCTCCCATTCCTAGAGTGTCAAAGAGCTAAAAAGCCACATTCACCCAGGGTCAGATTAATCAAAAAACAAAAAATCCTGGTCCTATTGAAGTCAATGGGAATTTTGCCATTGATCTCAGTGGTGCCAGGATTTCTCCTATTGTATAGACTTCAAAAAAAAAAAAAAGTTACTGAAACTCCAAGCCTGGCAAAATTGATAAATAATGAATGGGTTAATAACTTCAGTACAGGAAGTGTGGAAGAAATACTACAAGATGGATTTTATTAAGCTTACATGTTACACATCAAATACTTCTCAGTTGTGTATTTATGAAGTACCAGTCTTTCATTCCCACCAATATGACCAATTGAATCCAAGCAAATAGAATCCAGGGACTGGAGCCTCTGAAAGCAAACAGTGTGATTAGGAACACAGCAGGTTTCAAAAAAAGAGGGAATGTCCAAGGTGAGATTTTGTTCTAATGAAAATTTGGGGAAGAATAAGCCTGAGGAAAGACAGAAGGTGTGGAGGTGGTGTGAGAATTGTGCTCCTTGGATTTGAGTAGTGATTACAGACGTGGGGTGAGGGAGAATGACGGCGGAGGCAGGCAAGCTGGTTGGAGAATTAGTGGGCAGAGAGTGGATGAGGCAGTTATGGAACTGAAATATTCTAAGGTGGGACTGAAGCGTGATTGGAGCTATCTGTGCTAATCCAAAGAACAGAATGAATGGGCATTTAGTGGGAGAAATGGAATTCCTCTTAACGTTTTCTCTTACCAAGTGGTGGCTGGTTCTTAATCCAAAAAGGAAAAACCTACACACTTCGCAAACAACTTGGTGCAAACACTTAGTGATCTGAAGATGTCACCTTTCACATAATCTGGGTTCAAGTGATTCAAGCCTTGTGGCCAATATTTTTGACCATAGGAGCTTTAAATTAAGGAGTTAAAATCCATATGTAGGCATCTAAATACGTGGCCTGATTTTTAGAGTCACTAAGTATAGACAACATTTATGGAAATCTGTAGAAGTAGAGGATGATCAGGACCTTTGAAAATCAAGCTACATATCTAAATGTTCTCTGTACAAAAGAGTTTGGTCTTGGTTTACTTTTCAGATTTTTCAAAGGATCTTTCAAAAAATGTTTTAAAAGGAACATTAAGCTGCCTCAGGATGTATCTAAATGTATTTATTAATATTATTATCTTTATACCTTTTGAAACAGGATACATTACATAGACAAACATAGAGGGAGAAGAGAATACAGAGAAATTTTTCAAAGGACTAAAAAAAGAGTATATTAGCAGAGGTTGCCTTCTAATAAAAGTGGAGCACAGCTGTACTCATTATGGCCCTGATCCTGCACCACAGAAGCCCATCGGAATTTTGCCATTGACTTCTGTGGGAGCAGGATCAGTCCCTCTTTGTGCGGACACTTGGGAGAGGACTGTAAAAACAGGCAGTTGCATAATGAGGAGGTGGTCTCTCAAACAGGTTTTATTCTATTTCCCTTAAGCCTGTTGTAGAATTTTACAGTTGTCATATAAGATTCTGTGCATATTATTGTGGTGATCAGCAGATAGAATTATATTTAAACATAAAACACATTTACACACGCCTCAAGAAGGTGTCTAGGGTGTCATATGTTCCCTGGTCGCCATGTAAATAACCAAGTTAACTGCTTATTTTAGTCAAAGTAATAGGATTGGAATAGTTATGACTGAAATAAGAGAGAGGCTCTGAATTACTAGATATATTTTAATATAAAACCCAGAAAGAAAGAGAGCAACAGCAAATCCCCACTAAAATATCCAAAAGGATCAAAGCCTAAGGCTTGCCTGAAAAAGGGAAAATTTTGGTACTACTTAAACGGGGGTGTGGAGGGAACTGCTTTTACTTGGTCTCTTCACAAGGTCATCTCACTCTTAATTAGTCCTTAAGACTGTTTAGTTGTTTAGCACTGGATCTAAACACCATTTTTAAAAAAAAATCAAACCGTCTGACAGACCATTCAATTTTTGAAATGGGAAAGCATTACATTTTAGCTCTGAATATGTATCACAAAATAAAGTCAGAACTGCAGCTGTGAGAACCATATAAAACTATTTTAATTTTATAAACAAAAGGCTTGTTTCTAAGCCTTGCTATGGTTGCTATGTGATTACAAACATACAGACCTATCACATAGTTTATAAAACCCAATCACTTGAAAGCAAGAAAATTAATAATTAAGGAAATTCATAAATCTTACACTGCCTACATAATAAACATAAATCCATTATTCTTTCCCTGTACAAAGACACATAGCTTTCATCATGACACATTTTATTATCTTGATTCCAGGATCTAAGTATTTTATTTTAGGGATAAAATAAATGGGAAATTAATATAATTCATTGACAACAGCATTTTTAATAGGACTTGTGATTGCTGTTTCATGACAAAATTGTTTAATAGAAAAAGTCCATAAAGCTGATTCCTGTTACAATTACTTATGTATGTTGACTTGGACTGAGACTGATCAATGTGTTTATGAATATAGTATTACCACCCACAAGCAGTCAGAATTACAAGTCATGCCCCCAAACATAAAAGATTAGGTTAAAAATTAGGAGATTTATTTATTCACTTTTTAAATTGCCTTCTGGTTCGTAATCCATAGGTTGTCACATTTTTCAAGTTTTCTCCACAACCATAAGGGGCCTAGAAACTTAGTTTAAAAATAAAATGAAGGCTAATGGTCTCATGTGCCATGACTCTAAGAGTTGGAGCTTTAAGGAAAACACTTAAATATCCCAAGATTTGTGATACAATTGCAAGAACTGGCATCACTGTACGTGTAAACAGAGAAGAACTTGGTTGCTTTTTCATATGAAGTTTGTGTTATGCTTATATTTTGAGATTTTTAATAAAAGAATAATCTGTGATAAAATATATGTATTTCTTTGTTCTGGATGAAAATCATGTGAATTTCTTATGTGGTCAGTGTAAGATTTATGAATTTCTGTAATTATTCATTTCCTTGCTTTTTCAGCGATTGGGTTTTGTAAATTTGTCATAGTTAAGTACATTGCTGTCCCTTAGCAACATTAACTGGTTATTGAAACATTCTTCTTTAAGGAATTTCCCAGGGATTTTTTTTTAAAAAAACATCCTCCATCACCCAGCCATAAGGAGGTAATGAACTCCTGTACTGTACACCTTACCAAATAAACAAGCTGAGACATACCTGGCAAGATATGCACATTTTATTATGCAGCTCAGTTAACTGCTTTCACTCCAAGCATTAGTAAAAAAAGAAAAACAGTCTTGGGAGGAAAACTGCAATGAGTTAAATGTCAGAGCCAGGTCTCTGAGTTCCATAGGAAATACCTAGCTCACTAGTGCCTTCCACTCAAGTCCCTGAAACACACTCTATCTTAATACTCCATTTGAAAAATATGGCTATACTGGTGCTTCACATTTTTCATTTGTAGATATCAAAGTGCTTTAAAAGGGTGAGTAAACATTCTTAGGCCAGTTAGCCTAAGTATGAAGTATTGAAGCACTGTTATGAGACACCAGTCTAGTGCTTCAGTGATCAGAGGGCTACTCCCAGCTTTGACGCAAACTTCCTGGTGCCTGTCATCTGGAAAATGGAGGTAATAAGACTGCCCCTCTTTACCCTCAACCCAGTGTGGTGTGAGGTCTCACTAAACAAGGATTATCACATTCAGATATTTACTAAGGCTCTTCAGTGGAAAACTTGGGCCTAAAACTCAGAACTAGTACCTGTTCCCCTAATCAAAGAGACCTTTTGCAGGGACTGCAGGTGGAAGTGGTCATTTTGCAGGACTCTGGAGTTTCCGTTCACATTTGGAAAATTCCCCAGATGTTTTGGAGGTCAATGACAAGAGGCTTCTCTGTTGCCACGTCACTTTCGCAATCAACTTCACCAATGGAATATGGTGTCTAGTTTTCACGTAAAGGCAATTTCTTAAACATTCTATTATTCCTGACCTTGAAAACTGCCTCTTTCAATGTCAACATCTTGTCCATGTTTCAGCTTTTGTGCTATAATGTGATTTCATTGGACAAATACAGGGACACAAAGAAATGAAAATTAGCAAAAATCTTAGAGCCATTTTAGATTCTTGATCTCAAAGTTTACTCAATCTTCAGAACATGAAGATGGATTTTTTTTGTTTTGTTTTTGAGTTAAAAATGGGATCAAAGTCATAATAGGATGCTGGTTGCAGCCATAGCGCCTGATTCAGCAAAGCACTTAAACATATGAATAAATCCCTATTCAGCAAAGCATTTATTTCAGAGGGAGTCATGTCAAGTCATCTTGGACTAGAAAGATGGCAGTTGCACCATGAGTTCTTGGCAGTTGAGGAGCTGCTGTGCATAGTTAAATAAGGGCATTCCCAAAGTACTAACTACGACACACACATCCCACAGCAGGAAGTAATTCAAATTTAATTTTTGTCCCCCAATAATAATCGGGGCACTGGAACAACAGTAAGTGAATTTGATATGGTCACTTAAACACATTAAAGTGTGTTGGAGATGATAAGCAGGTATAGCTGAATGAAGCGGAATAATTTTGCATGTCCTTGATTCTCAGAAGAAGGTATATTTAGTTTCACTATTTTTGCAGTGTGATCCAAAGTATATTGCAGTTCCATGAATATCAGATAACATTGTTTGTCAAATAACATTTGATGAATAATGCATCACTTGCTGACTATATTACTTGACTGATGTTACTCAGTAAGTATACAGTGGCTTGAATAATGCAACATTTTAAATAATATATTCAACAAATAATGGCATAATGCATAAATTATTAGTTTAATAGTATTTTGCTCCATCTAATTGCAATGTACAAGCATGATGGAGGGACCATGATTGTGGATCTATGCATAGGAACTGTCATACTGGATCAGACCCAAAATTCATCTAGTCCAGTGTCCTGTCTTAGACAGTGGCTAGAACCAGATACTTCCATAGTAGTAGGCAGATGTGATACTCTGTCCCATCCCACATTGGGTCTCATTCTGGTGTCTGATAATAAGAGATTGGCTTAAACCCTAAAGCATGAGGTTTAATATCCCTTCCAAAATTTGTATAATTAATTATGATGACTTTTGGTATTCTTGATATCCGTATAAATGCCCAATTTCTTGGTTAAAGTCACAACACCTATTCTTAACCCCCTTCCATTTTTTTCACACAAAAGCAGATACCAAAATCTTTTGTCCTGAAAATTCTCCTGCTGTGTCTCAAGGTAGATGTTATATACAATCACCCAGGCTGACTTTTAATTTCTGGGAGCAAATATTTGCCATATTTCTAATTTTCTGAACTGTCTAATTTTTTGGAGCACTCATAATTCAAAAGAAGCTTTGTTAAAAGAGCTCTAACTTCTTAAAGCACATAATCCTTACAAAGACCTGCTTTTCAGTGATATAAAAAAGAGGCATATTGCAACCTCTAATTCAGACTGAGAGGAATATGTGCCAGCTACTTCAGCAACAAACAAATATACCTTATTTGCTTTGTGAAGAAGCACAGGTGAACCCGCAGCTGCAACAGAAAAATGAAGTCTCCATCAGAGCCTGCAGAGAACTGGTGATACATCCATGGCTGTACATCTGCTGCAGTGAACAGGACATGCATCTGAGTCTTCAGGTGAGAACTTGAGTTTGCAGCCCCAATTCATCACTTCCTATCCTGTTTGATATATCCCTTTTTCCTAAAAAATCCATCGTGTAGGAGTAAAGAAAAAGCATTTCCACAGGAAACACAATTATTGTCACCTACAAGAAGGCTAGAAAGTCAGAAGGTTGTGAGACCTGAAGATATTAGTAAAAACAACAAGGAGTCCTTGTGGCACCTTAAACTAATACATTTATTTGGGCATAACATAGCTTTTGTGAGCTATAACCCACTTCATCAGATGCATGGACTGGAAAATACAGTAAGCAGGTATAAATATACAGCACATGAAAAGATGGGAGTTGCCTTTCCAAGTGGGGGGTCAGTGCTAACGAGACCAGTTCAATTAGGATGAATGTGGCCCATTCCCAACAGTTGACAAGAAGGGGGTGAGTATCAGAGGGGAAATTTATTTTTTGTAGTGGCCCAGCCACTCCCAGTCTTTATTCAGACCTAATTTGATGGTGTCAAGTTTGCAAATTAATTCCAGTTCTGCAGTTTCTTCTGGAAGTCAGTTTTGAAGTATTTTTGTTGAAGAGTGGCGACTTTTAAGTCTGTTATTGAGTGTCCAGAGAGACTGAAGTGCTCTCCTACTGGTTTTTGAATGTTACAATTCTTGATGTCTGATTTGTGTCCATTTATTCTTCTGCGTAGAGACTGTCTGGTTTGGCAATGTATATGGCAGAGGGGCATCTGTAGTTTTTTCTAAAATCTGTAAATTGCTTGTTGACTTTTTTTTTTTTCTTTCAAGAAAGTTTGAAATGTAAAACAAGATAGAGGAAAATTAGCTGGTACTAAGAGAGTTTCAAGAAGAGGCCACTGAGGAAGAGTAAATAGGGATACTATCACTCCAGCAATCAAGCTTTCTGAGTAACAGCCGATGTTGACTGGCAAATCTTAATGCCCAGTTTTCAAAGGGTTAACCAGGCTAAACACAGCTACTCAGATGATGATGATGAATTTATCCTTTAGCAATAATTATCCTGAAATACCTTCTGTGAGGTGTAAATGCATTTTGCATTTGTGTGTCACAGAAGAAAGTGGCAGCTGGCAGAGTGAACTGAGTGACTTGTGCTCTTAAACTATGGCGAGAGGTAGCTTTAGTGTTTCATGTGGACCCTGCTCACTTCTCCTGGACTCAGTGTGAAATTACTCACCAAATTATAAAATAGACTATTCAGTATATACTAATCTCAAAACACCACACCAGGGAGGAAGCAGGTAATTACTTTTATGGGTTAGTTTTAAAACTCTGAACTCAGAAATGTTGTGACAGTCCGTAGTGAATATGCTATTTTGAAATAGTTTTCCTTTCTATTAAAAAAAAATTCTGCCTTTAGCAATAAAATATTTAAAATGCATTGGCCTTTGAGAGAATTGCACTCTTCATATGGCTAACGTTATTAGAAGTTTTGGCACTGTGCATCAGAAAGCACCTGATTACAGGAATGGCTTTCTCCACAAAACATCATTTATCGAATTGGAGCGGTACCATAATCCTCTAGCAACTCTAAGTGCCATGCATTAATGAAATAACTGGGATAATGTGAAGGGTAGTGTTTGTGGGTTTGAGGTGGCACTTCTTTTCACACTTGTGAAGAAGAGAATTGTTTTGAAATATAGAATTGGAGAGCAGAGTCAGTGATTGTGCCAAGGAGAACAATGCTAAGGATGTGACTGAGGTAGAGTAGAAAATGAGAGAGGAATCCTATAGGTTGGGGGAAAGAAAGGAGGGTGTAATGGGGTGGTCTGTCCCTTTTAAAGGTAATAGAGACTAGGGATCAGCCAACCCCTGTTCCTGGGAGCTGGGATATATACATAGGCCTAAGAAGTGGCAGAAGTAGATACTTTGGGAGAGGAAATGTTTCTGGGGGAATAATGTTTGGTGGAAGCCATGCTACTATTCCTTCAAGAGCCCAGGACCTGAAGCCTTGTAGTACAGAGTGTGAGAAAGCTCCTGTCTGTCCCAGCCAATCAGGATGTGCCCTGGGAAGGAAGGCAGCATATATGCTGCTGCTACCACATCCTCCCTCATAACAGAGACTAACAAGAAGATTGTTGCCCACTAACTTCTCCAAGTCAACAGATGAGTAAAAGGGGGCCAGCTGGGGGAGAAGATGACAGGACTGCAGTTGACCTGGATCATAGCCCAGCTCCAGAGGGAGAGCTGTGTACTCCTAATCTGAGCCTGTTTGAAATACAACTCTGCTTCAGGAAGAAGGGCTGGGGTTTCCTGAACCTGGGGAGAAGATACTTGTCTGAATTATTGCCCAGGCCCAGAAAAAGGGTTGGTCTCAAAGGGGCTAAAGAAGAGCTTCTGTCTTCTGTACACTGCACACATTTCTCCAGTGGCGTTGAGAATGAGAGAACAAATAACCCATTTCAGATGTTAATACAAGCAATGTGACTGTGATATAAGAACCTACGTAGAATAGGAAAGGTTAATACCCCACAAAGGAGGTATCTGTTTGAAGTACTCAGGGCTGCAAAAAGAATTGCAAGCATCGAGAGAGAGTCAAGAGCAAAGCATCTAGAGAGCCATCTAGAGCCACAGGAGGGTGTGCTTGAGGGCAGCCCCTGTTAGGGCTTAATGGAAAGGCTCCTGCAGATGCCCCAGCACTGTGCCCTGGAATGGGATGTATCCATGGAGTTCAAAAAGCAGTTTCTGGCTACAAGCACAAAACCACAGAGTCTAGCTCAGCAAGGTGTTTTTGGTTTGTTTACTTTTTCACTGGTTTAAGCAACGGATGCCGAGCTAGACGCTGTCCTGTCCTTATATTGTAGGAAGGAAGTGTGGGCACTTGTTCTCAAAATGTCATAGAAAGGGGAAACCCTAGCAGCAGAGAAATGAGCAACTCAGGTGGCTAAAGATGGCTTGCTAAGAGTAATTCAGTCAAACTGCCAAGTGTACTTCGCTAGGTTTTGTGATGAGCACAGCTATGAAATGAGATTTCCTGACTACTTCAGAAATCTGTGTGCTATATACAGACATTTAGTGCACACCCCACTTTTCTTAGTGAACACAGAGGGCCTGCTTTCCAGAGGTGCTGAGTACCCAGAGTTCTTATTAAAGTTGATAGCACTTGCAGGTGCTCAGCATAGGCCAGCCTCTCATATACTGCCTCTATATGAGTGCAACTGCCCACCTTTACCATGGAAACCATTCTATGGCTACCTATTTACATCCACCAAAGAACATCATTTATATGGACGTTGTTATTGTGCACATAGATTACCACACTGTGCAGCATGCTGAAACTTAAAATATCTTCAATTCTTAACTTACAAAAGCAATGCAACAATGTGGTGTGCAGTTAACCTGTCTGTCTCTTTGATGGAAGCGATATTAACTACAACTGAAGCAAAGTCTATCTTAGATGAGAGTTAAATAGATGCACTTTGCAATGTGTTCTGGTTAGTTGCCTCTTCATTCATTTCCTGAACCGTAACTAGGGCAATGGAAATATGTGATGTAAGTAAACTGTGGCCAATGCAGCAGTTTTGTAAAGTCTAGAATTTCACAAAGTTGCTGTGAGAAAACAACTTACTAAGACTTAATCTCAGACAGGGATTTTCAGTCCTTTAATGTTCCTAACATCTGTCCTGGGTTGTTTGTTTTCTCACCCTTTCTTCAGGGGGAGAAGAGTGTGCAGTGTACTCCTACAGAGCACAAAAACTCTTCTTTAGCTCCTTTGAGGCCAACCATTCTTCTGGCCCTGGGCAGTAATTCAGACAAGTGTCCTCTACTCAGCCACTCCTAGAGCAAAATGAAGTTGTTTTGATTCAGGAAATGCCGTCTTTATTTCATCCCACTGAGATCTTACTTCGGCCTTCGTGCGGTACTTACTTGATGCTAATTACATGTGAGTCTCCAAATTACCAGATGGCCTGCTCTGGTAGAGTATGTCTACACAGCTATCAGGAGGTGGGATTGCAGCACGTGTAGGCATACCTGAGCTAGCTTGCTATAAATAGCAGTGGAGCTGCAGCAGCACGGGTAGTGACACAGGCTAGCCAGCTGAGTACAAATCCACTCTGGACCCTGAATATATATGTAGGCAGCTAACCTAAACTGTGGCTTAGCTGCTATGACCAGAGAGCCAGCTCATTGAAAACTAGCTGAGGTATTGCCTCCCTCTTGCAATCCCTCTTCCAATTGCTGGGAAGACATACCCCTTAGAAGGCAGGTGCAGAACTTAAACCCAGGATCTTTCACTATCTGGGGATTATACTCCAGTGTTAATGAGTCAACTTCACTTTTAAATTCAGGGGCTAACGTGCACAGCCAATGCTCTAAATCCTTGATAGCAGATGAAAGGTTTTTCTAGAATTTATTTTAGGTGGCTTTACCACTTGAGATTTGTGTGGCCATCCCAAGATCATGCTGATAAAACATGTATATCACAGTATCCTCTCTAAAGGCATGTCCGCACTGGAGCTGAAAGGTTCATTTCCAACTTGGTAGACATATCCACACTAGCTCTCATCCGTGCCACCCTGCTAAAAATAGAAGTGAAGCCGCAGCAGAGCAAGCAGCAGGAGGGGCTGGCTGCCATGAGTGTGCACCTAAGGTCTCAAGTGGATCTACCCTACGATTTTTGATACCAGTGAGTGGTGTTCCTCCCTCACTATCCCGCCACAGACAGGAGATGTTCAATTGGAAGAGAAAATTTTAGTATTCACCTTCTCTCCCAGCATCCTCTCCCACAGTTGACTGAGCTAACAGCAGGCAGCTCTAGCTGAGACACATGCACCTTCTGGCCCATTTTTCCTGAATGTCGGCCTACTTTTGACAACAGAGCAGATCCCTGGAAAGAGAGGGTGGAACTTGCTTCTGCAGTTCAAAGGTGTTTCAAGCAAATAGCCTGCCAATGGTACAATGGACACTAGTTCACATCCCCAAACAAGCATACCATTTGGCAGATGATACTTTAGACGGATCTTGCCAATTAACTTGGATTTTAGTTGGCTTTTCTCACTTTACTGATCAATATCATTCCTGTTGATGAAAACACTACCATCTAATTTGTGCTGCTGTTGATTAGGAGGTTGTGTGGGGAATCCTGTGGATTTGACACCCTTACTAAGTGTATGTCTCCTCCCCTTAAGGAGACAGTCCGAGCCCTCACTGTATTCAGTGAAGAACCCAAAATAGTTGTAGCCTTTATGTTTTTAGCATGAGACATTAAACAATTGATGATAAATATTTAAACCAGTCAAAAGCAATCATCAGTAGCTGATTGCACCAGGTAATCCAAGGGTCTACGGTGATGCCCAAGGTTGCATAATGGACTAGGCTGCCAGTTATTAGCTATTGCCTGAATGAAACATCACACAGTTGTATCTCAAGTGAATTTGCAGGTGAGAGAATGAGTCCATGTTACTGCTTCTTCTGAACTGCACCAGCTTGAACCAGAAAAGATCTGGGAGCTGGAGGGATGCAAACAAATTTCAAATATTTTACAAAAGTTTAGATGTATTTGTGTGAATCCAGATTTAACAGCTTGGCCTTTCCTTTTGAAGGGCTGCTGAGAAGCTTTCTTGCAGTTCTATAGAGATGCCATATTTGCTGCATTTTTGTTTCCCCCACTGCTTATTACTTAAGGATGCTGATGGTTTTTTTAAACAACTATTTAAGAATTCATCTGCTGGGGATGTTGCTTGTTTCCACCTGAAGTCTCCCTAATCCTCCCATTCTGAATGGCATCACAGTCATATTAACAAGGGATTATCAGGACTAAGCAAGCATGAATGAATTTAAAAATGAAAAAAACGCTTTACATGCAAATGAGCATAGCAATAAAAGTGGGAAGTGAAATGAAATATAATACAGAAAAAATCTACCAGATTGATTTTTCAGTGATTTTGGTTTCAGCATTAATAGCTTTTCAAAAACTTGGTCTATAGGCCAAATTCTTCAAAGGGATAATGTCTATGAAGCGTTTTTCTTATAGAATTATACCAAATAATTGGCATCCTTAGACATTCTTCCTAGTTCAATACAACTTATTTGACGTGTTACTGCACAGTCTTCTAATGAGTCAAACCTATACACGCCCAATATGCAAAAGATACATTAAAAAAGTAAAACCTTTAACTGCTTGTATGCTATCTGATGAAACCCAGCAGGATAAGAAAATCAGGAACCATATAGCAACTTGCTTCAGGCCATCAGCACACGATATGAAAAACTGTAATGGAAACTTGCAAAACTGGATTGTCAGAGGGCAAGTAAGAGCCACATCCAGAAGATCTTATTCAGGTAAATGGTCTCATTTGTTTTAATGAGACTACCTGCCTGAATAAGGGCTGCAGGATCTTAGCCCTTAGAGCTCAGTTCATACAGTCAGTTGACAGTCTGATTTACAACTTGCTTTTGCAATATTGTCCCCTCTCATGTATTAAATAGTAAAAACCCTTAGGGTTGACTGGACCAAGGGATAGATAATGGAACATAAACCTTTCAGTTCTAGGTCACTGGTTCAAATCCAACTTTTGGTCACTACTAACCTGAGCAGCTATGATATGATGGCAAGAAGAAATGAGTTCTTTGGTCTCCGCCTAGTTTCTGGGATACTGGTGTCCATATCACAAAGCCACCTCCAACTGATATTAATTGAGAGAAGACCAAGAGACATGAGTACACAGAAAGAATGCATTGTTTTCTCGCATGGCCACATTCCTTATGGTGAGCCCTCCAGGTTAAGATGGCAGAACAGTTTGAGGAAGTTTGCACTGTCACTACTAGGTGTGATGTACCTATTACCTAATAGGACGTCAGTCTGCAAGGCTGCTAATCCAAAGTAAGGGCCTGATTTGCAGAACTGTTGAGAACCCACAACTTCCACTTAACCCAATGGGAGTGGCAAGTGATCAGTACCTCTGAAAATCAGGCCACTAATCTACACGTACATTAAAAAAATAAAAACAACCTATATTTATCCACATGTGCTCGCTCTTGTTCTCAGTCTTGTAGAACGCTATAGACATTTTATATTATGTGCTATCCACAGCTGTTAACATGACCGTGCCCAGTTTCAACAAAGATTTGCTATAAAATACAATTTCTCTCACCCTGGTACCTGCACAAACAACATTGATAACACTAGTCATTCAGCCCCGTTGAGTTGACATGTTTCCATGCTGATGACATACTGTTCTGATGAATAAAATTACCTCTGACAGTTTGAGGTCAAAAACATAGAAACTCATATATAACACCTCTACTCCCATATAACGCTGTCCTCAGGAGCCAAAAAATCTTACCGCGTTATATCGAACTTGCTTCGATTCACTGGAGTGCGCAGCCCTGCCCCCACCCCCGAGCACTGCTTTACTGCATTATATCTGAATTCGTGTTATATCAGGTCACATTATATCGACGTAGAGGTGTATTTGCTCACACACTGTGCAGTTCATTTAAGAACTCCAGTTGTTCGGAGTCTCACTATGTTTTAGTTAGAAATGGCATAAACCCAAAAGAGTTTGGGTTTTGGCAAAAACTCAGTGCGTGACATTTTAGTTTTGTAGCGGAAAACAAAATGAATCCTGGTTTTTGTTTTTGTTTGGGTTTTATTGGGGGGAAGGGAGGAAAAAGGCATTGGTTTTTTTGCATTCATGGACTATAGGAAGCAATGAGAGCCCCCAAGCTGCCTCCAACAGATACTATATGAAAGAGAATGGAACTTCTTAGAAGTAGATTGATGATTTAATCATGCAGTTCAAGGAACAATATAAGATGAAATGTGTGAATTAATTGCAGCTGGAAAGAAAGGAACAAAAGTTAGCTCTGTAGACGCTGCTGAACCACAACTCAGAAAGAGGTAAATGCCAGAGGGATGATGGTGCTGAAGTGGCAACTAAACTGAATGACACCCAGTATCCACAATGAGTACTTGGGAAATTCTTTGTGTAACAGATTCTATGGCTCATTACAGGAATTAGTTTCCCTGTGTAAATTTGAGGACCAGCATCTCTCTGAATGATCCCCTGGGAAATGGAAAAAGGATAACTTTCTTTCTTCCTCATCTCCCTTCCTTCTTTTCTCTCTCAAGAAAATCTTAATAACATGAGGTTCTTGTTGACTAAGAATCAGAAGACTAGTCAAAAGCACAAGGGACAGTTCAGAATGGGATTGACAGAATCAGTGTCTCACCACCAAACTTTGGGGGTGGAGAGGGGTGTCTGATTTGAGGCTTTTCGTTTTGTTCCCTCTCTAGTTCTCAAGATGGATAAACCAGTAGCTTTCTGGCATCATTCCATCTAATATATATATACACACACACACACTATAAACAACTGTGTGTGTATGTATATACCTATGTTTATAATATAGTACAAAGGCATGGAAGCCTTAGTGAGCAAACTTTCCATTCTTTCATGTACAAGAGATGGTTTAGGCATTATGAAAAATTTCCATTTCTCCACTGTCTTCAGATACTAATCTCTGTATTTTCAAAGAGCTGTACAGGATGGTAGCTATATGATTCCTCTTAGTCAACGGACACAGTATGGGCAGTAAAAGTCTTGGACATTTTTTGCACAGGATGGGGAGGCAGTGGTTACTTTCACATAACTTATTACTCTCTGGAGTATTCATTTACTCTGGCTACAATAGATTAAGATTGCCACTTATCCAGGTTTTTGCAGGATTCTCCCTTTTTTTGAGGTAGCTGTCCTAGGAAATCTGCAAGGATGCTCATTACACACTGCCAGTGCCCAGTTTTAGGGGCTCAGAATCATCTCGGGTGTCCCAGTTTTTTGTACTTCGGAGGTGGCAACACTAGAAACAGAACATCTTAGGTAATACCAGGCAAACAGCTAAAACTTGACTGTGCTCTTAGCTATTCATTTTTCTTTATGTGGGGATCTGAGAGAGAATTAGAGGCGCTAAACCAGTTTAGCCACCTGTATTTATTTATTTATATGTGATATTTAGGATGAGGAGAGTGGGGGTTGGTATTTTAGAATCTAGGTCAGGCCAGGCTGGGTAACCTAATAATTTATCATCCAGGTACAGTACACAAAGCAGGCAGTTGAAATATTTGACCTGGTTATTGAATCAGAAATAATAGGCCCACTGTATTTCTCTGTGGACCCATCCATAACTCTTAAGGCCTTACTGGAGAAATACATAGAGGCTGTGTTCTCTTTTCAGATGGAAAATGATCAAGTGCCAGCAAATCCAAGAGAAGAGCTGCATGTTTCATGCTGTATGCTTTAAAGTCAGCTTTAACTATAGTAAGAGAAAACAGGTAACTCAGACCCTTGCTGACTCTCTCTCTCTCTCTCTCTCCCTTTCCTCTTCCCAGAGCTGACACAGACTAAATTCCCACTGTTGAGTCATCCAGTTTGGGGATTTCTTTGGGGTTGTTTTTTTTTCTATGTCTGTCACTTCCCTGCCTCAAACTGCACAAAACTGTCAGTGTACAATAGCTGCCTTTGCTTTGAACTGAAAGAGCCTGTCAATAGACATAATGAAGTATATATGGTATTCTTTAGCACTGTATTTCAAAGTTACAAACCATACAAAACTCAACCATACATGTTCAAGCATATCCAAGCCTTTCAGTTTGTTCCCATACTTAGACTCTAGTTTATATCAGTAAACATTTGAGATCTTCATGGATGTTGACAGTGTTTGCATGGGAGACCTCCATATAGATAGATGTGGCAGGAAGTTATGTTGATGAGTGAGTGATGAATGGAGCTTTTCTTGCTGAACTGGAAATTGAACATACTAATGGATGGATGCTGCTGTAGTCCTGATTTCCCATCTCCCGCTCCCGATTTTCTTTCCCAAAGCTGATCCAGTAGTTGTGCTCATCCAGAGGGCCTGATTTTAAAGAAGTGGAGGCCCAAGATCTGCATGCATTTTTAGGTCTATTCCAATTTAGTGCCATGGAGTGGGTATCCATCTGAAGTCATAAGTATTAAGTTCTATTTATCTGTGATAGACCCCAGGACACTAGCTCTCAGTTCTAGTACTGTGGTTTCAATAGTGAAAACTCCCAACTGCCAGGCATCATTCTCAGCAAAAGTGGGGAAGGGCTTGCTCACCATATTGACTCCCTGTCAAATCTTTGTCCACTGTGATCCTAAAACCCTTTCCCCTGCTCTTCCATGCCTTGCTGTACAAGTGGTGGTGGGGGGAGGAGACCCCCCCACACACATACTGAAGAAAAAGAATCATCTGCAGCCTGTCAACATATGCATACACTAACTTGTAAAGCTACAGGGCTTCCTTTGAATTCTGCTCCTCCGGAATATCACAAAAGGTGGGGAACCAGCTCACTAGACATGCATGGATCATTGGGACAGCAGCTAGAAAAGCTGCTAACACAATTATCTGTGATGTGAGTCACTTTCTAAGGAGTAGTATCCCTGTTCTACAGACAGTGAAACAGAGGAGGTAAGTAGAAGAGAAGGAGAGGGGTACTCTAGTCTAGTATATTGTGTATGGATGGGCCTGATTAGGCAGGAGACCTGGGTTGTAAACCTGAGATTCTGATACCATCTTGCTGTGTGAACTTGAACAATTCACTTAAATTCTCTGAGCCTCTGTTTTCCCATCTATAAAATGGGCATAGTGTTATCTACTCACTTTATTAGAGATGGTGTAAGGCATAACTAAATCAGCAGAGTGCTATTGTCGTAGAAGAGGGGAGAGAATTCAGGCATTCTGGGCTCCCAGCCTATCCTGTTAGTCTAATTTTCTGCCTTCATGATATTATGTGCTATGAATTTCTCAAAATCCTTGTAAGATTTTTGGACTTCTAAAACCCTTGCAAGTTCATATTAAGCTGCAGTGCCCCATCATCCACATCTCCTTTATTCTACGCAGAAATCCTGCAAGAGTCTATTGGCCATATGCAACCCCTAGAGCCTGAGAGTGAACAAAGAAACCAAACTGAAGATCCAAATGCATGTGCATGAAAAACTGCAAACTCACATGACTTCAAATACCACTGAAACAATTTCCTTCAAGCTTGGTCTGTTCCCTGGATCTCAGAATTGGTTTTTTCAGTTAAGGATGTCCAAAATTTCTGAATGGAATAGGTGTGTTATTTACAAATGCAGATTCATAGAGATTAAGGCCAGAAGGGACCACTGGATGATCCAGTCTGATCTCCTGTATAGCACTGGCCACCAAAACCACCCAGCACCCTCATACTAAACTCAACAACTGGAATTAGACCAAAGCAAATGACACCCACAGGAGACACTGGACTACTATGTGCCACAGGCAGAGAATAGGAGGGACTGAGGTGCACCAATGCTTTAGGCCCCTGCAATGGCAGGGAAATGATTAAATGAGCTATACCCAGATAACCCTGGCAAGGGACCTGCACCTACATGCTGCAGAAGGAGGAAAAACCCTAGGGTCACTGCCAAACTGACCTGGGGGAAAATTCCTTCAGGACCCCACATTTGCTGATCAGTTAGACCCTGAGAATGTGAGCAAGAACCAGCCAGCCAAGCACTTGAGAGAGAAAATGTTCAGTGCCACCTCAGAGCTCTGGCCTACCACATCCAGTGTCCCATCTCTAGCTGTGGCCATCCCTGATGCTTCAGAGGAAGTAAATTAAAAAACACCTCCCAGAATACATTGGGAGGAGTGAGGAAATCATTTCCTGGTGTCTGCAGGTGGCCATCTGAAATCCTAAAGCATGGGCTTTAGGAAGATAAGACATAAACCTGAAGTGAACCCCAGGGCAATTGAGCCCTGTGCCCTACCATCAGATGCAACTTTGCCATAAGATCAACTCATAAATTTGTCCAGCTCCCTCTTAAAACAAATTACATTGCTTTCCTCCACAATTCATATTGGGAGGCTGTTCCAGAACCTCACCCATCTGATGATTAGAAACAGGGCTGGCTCCAGCATTTTTGCCACCCCAAGCAGCAGAGGGGAAAAAAAAAGCTGCAACTGGTGGCACTTCAGCAGCAGCTCTACCACCGCCGCTTCATTCTTCGGCTGCAGGTCCTTCCCTCCGAGGGGGGCTGAGGGCCTGCCACCGAAGATCCAGACGTGCTGCCCCTCTCCGTTGGCCACCCCAAGCACCTGCTTGCTGCGCTGGTGCCTGGAGCCAGCCCTGATTAGAAACCTTCTTCTAATTTCCAGCTTGAATTTGTTTGTGGCCAGTTTAGATCCATTTGTTCTTGCGCCGATATTGTCTTTTAGGTCAAACAGCTCTTCACTCTCCTGATAATGCATTTATAGAGAGCAATCACATCCCCTCACAGCTCTCTTTTGGCTAGCCTGAACAAGCAAGCTCTTCCAATCTCGTAAGATTAGGCTCTCCATTCCCCTAATAGCTCCTCTCCGCATCTGTTCCAGTTAAAACTAATCTTTCTGGAATATGGTTGCTCAGAACTGTGCACAGCATTCCAGATCAGGTCTTATCAATGCCTTGTGCAATGGCATTAACCCTTTTCTCTCTACCAATACATTTTTGGATTTCATTTGCCTTTTGCATGGCTGCATCACAGTGGGGGCTCACAGTCTTCCTGTGATTCACCCACATGCCCCGGTCTTTCTCATCCTCTCTTGCTTCCAACTGAAGAACCACCAATTTTGTAGGAGAAACTCAGAAAATGGCTAAGCAGATTTTGCCCAACCTTCTGCAGAACATTCACAACCAGGCTGAGATCAGGCATGGAACATTTTTCCTTACTTGTAGTTTATTTACCAAACCTGTAAATATCTGAAAGTAGTAGTATTTAGGGAAGGTTGTAATGGAAGTTTTATTTCAACCTGTACTAGCTAAATAATTTTCTGCAATAATTAATATAATTTAGAATAGTAAAAGCAGCACAAGGCACCATATGTATCTTTGCTGGAAATGCATCAGGAAAAGTCAATACCCAAGACAAAAAATTAATGTAGTAACTTATATTGACTGATGTTTCCTTTTGCTGAAAATCAAAAAGGCAACTGTTTCCTGGATTGCCCTGCTCTGTGCTGTCTTGGAGAGGTTACACAATAAAGCCCTGAACTTGGAAAGTTGCTACATTAAGGAGAGAAAAGAACAGAGAGAAGCTCTTATACAGGTTTCCAATCCTCCTCCTCCTACCCTATTTCAGCACAGTCAGTATGTGCTGGTCAATTAAATGTGCCAATGTTACTGGCTGTGAATGAATAAGATTTCAACATGGGTCATGATTTTTTTCGCGTTTGTTCTTTTGACATTTCTCACAATATCTTAAAACTTCTTTGCCTAGGGATTAATCTACACTAGCCAAATGACTGCATTGGTGATTGTATTATAGGCTTGTGACCATGTTACAACACAGTTTGGTCTTCTCTGTGCTGTGTGGTAGCCAGGATACCAAATAGCAAAATAGCCCTGTTCTTTAAAGGGATATGATACAACTTCATAATCTGCTATCCTGTCTACATGGGTAAGGCAGCAGTTTTGCTAAGGCCCTAAAAATCTTTCCTTGATACTATTTTTCTACTGACTGACTTGAACAATCTATATAAACATTTTTGCTGGGAGAAAACACATTTTATTACAAAAGCTCTTTCTAGCGGGGTGAACTGTAACACTAGTTAATTATATCTCTCTCATGACTGCCTCATTCATGGGGGTGCCAAGGTAGTTCATCTCTTGATACTTAAGACATTTGGGATGCCTAAGTCTCATTCCTTAAGGCACCTCTAGGGAATGTTTTTGTTTATTTTCTTAGTCTCCCTTTACTCTGTATTGCTTTGGTATTCAGTCTGGATTCCTTTTCACTGGATGTGGTGCTGCTGCTGTTGCCCTGCAAGATTTTCCAGTATTCTGCACTTTGTTCAGTTTTCCCATTGCTGTTAGATCTAAAATTAGCTTCTTCCAGATGCATTTATCAAACAAACGAGACTAGAGTTCTACACGGGGAAGTGCAAATGAAGACAAGTGTCTTCATAAAATAACAACCAGAATGACGCACCTACTCTAGCTTCAGAGTAAAGGAGTATTAAAAACAATTTATGCCATACACTCATTTAATCTCCCTATAAAGCCTTCACTTGTGCCAATCTATAGCAAAGGAAAGACTCTTACCAGTGCAGCAGCACTGCTCCCATCAGTGTAGTTAATCCACCTCCCTAACGGGTGATAGCTATGTTGGTGGGAGACACTCTCCTGCTTTCTGTCTGCATGGGTGGTTAGATCAGTATAACTATGTCACTCAGGGGTGTGGACTATGTCACTCAGGGGTGTGACAAAGTTACACCGATATAGGTCTGTAGTATAGAGCTGGCCTTACTATCCACAACTGTAAAAGTTATACAGTATGTGCAGCATTTTCACAAACCACCCACCAGGCAGGAAGGCTCCTCCTATATTCAAAGGTGGAGGACACACAAAAAATCATGAGAATAGCTCTTCTGTTACATAGCTACATACAGGGCCGCCCAGAGGATTCCAGGGGCCTGGGGCCGTCGGTGGCAAGGCGGCTTCGGTGGACCTCCCGCAGACGTGCCTGCGGAGGGTCCGCTGGTCCTGCGGCTTCGGTGGAGGTCCACCGGAGCCGTGGGACCGGAAAGCGGCAGGGGGCCCCCCGCGCGGCGAAATATCTAGAGCCGGCCCTGTTCGGTGGCGGGGGCCCCCTGCTGGCGAATTACCGCCGAAGCGGGACCCACCGCCAAAGTGCAGCCCACTCTTCGGCGGTAATTCGGTGGCGGGGGGCCCCTGCCGCGGGTCTTCGAGGCCAGGGCCGTCCTTAGGCACAGGTAACATAGGCAGCTGCGTAGGGCACCTGAAAATTTGGGACACCACTGGGTCTTAGTGTCCACCGCTTGTTTTCCTATCCCTGTTCTGACCCTTCCTGCAGGCTCCCACAGATGGCTGCTCTAGCCTGGTGAGTCTTCCTTGGGAGGGAATCTAGTAGTTAAAAGTGAAAAAACCTCCAGCCTACCAGACCTATTAGCACAACATTGAAACTGTTAAAGAGACATTCAAGGGGTAATAAAGCCATTTAACAGGCATTTGCCAAGCCCAAGGTATATACTGACAGGTTTCAGAGGGGTAGTCCTGTTAGTCTGTATCAGCAAAAACAAGGACGAGTCCTTGTGTCACCTCAAAAATTAACAAATTATTTGGGCATAAGCTTTTGTGGACTAGAACCCATTTCATCAGATATCTATGAAAGCTTATGCCCAAATAAATTTTTTATACTGTCAGTTTCTGACTTTACTGACAAAAACAGTTGTGCATTAATGTAATATTTACACAGAACATGTCGGTCTACAGGACCTTAGTTTAAAATTTGCTTTAAAAATATTTCATTAGTGAGCTGGTGAAGATTATAAAATCACATTTCTAAAAAATGCTTGCATAGAGTTTTAGATGCACAATCATCTTAGCCTTAAATGTGTGGATCTTCACACATAGTTTTTTAAATAAATCCTTCAAAAGATCTCCCTTATCTAAAATACACATTTTAATTACTATAGTTAAAAAAAAAAAAGTGCTTCCAAGTCTTCCTGTCCTTTCTGTCCATCCCTTCACCACCTCTCCCCCCACTCCCCACTGAAGAGAGCCCTTAAAGGGACAACAGTCCTTCCCTTCCAGATAGCTGGACAAAGAGTTCCCTTTCTTTACTTCTGACTATCCGACAAACTAGTTTTAAAAGAACCCTCCAGCAAAATCAGTACCTTAGTAAGACAAAATCCTTGTTATACCTAAAATCTTTGGAAACATATTTTTTTAAAGTTGGTGAAATTTCATAACCATGTCTCTTGTTATGGAGATCACACAAAGTAAATTACTGTTCCCTTTTTCTAAAAGCAATGAACATTGTTATGAACACACTAAATCTCTCTGATTAATTTAAAAGAATGTCTTTGTTTCAGTGAGTTAAATATGTAGTAATCTGGAACGCTGGCTTAAGATTTGAGTACATTTAAAATATAAATTCAACTTAGAAATACTGATGAAGAAAATGTAAAACAGAGAAGAGCTGCATCATGTATTCCATTATATGTAATGTTGTATTCAGCAGGACAGCTGACTCACCCTTACTATGAAGTTTTTGCAAATAAATCTCTGACAAACTTCAGGGCATATCAAAAAACCTGTGACTGACATTTTTTATTCCCAAATTTTAGTGCTTTTAATTAGGTACTTTCTTCATGTCCATTCTGCATGAGGGAGAGTGCGTGGAAGTCTCTGCGGGGAACTGTGACTCTCCGTCACCATGAGGCAGGCTGGGCATCTCATTATCCTTTGCTGTCAAGTCCCTCCTCCCCCTCCCCCGCCAGGCTGTGAGCTTGGGCTGCCATCCGGCATAGGGGCACCAGTTTAATAATACTGCCTAGGGCCCCATAAATCCTAAGGACGGCCCTGTTCGGGGCACTTCGGCGGTGGGTCCCTGAACAGAAGGGCCCCCCGCCGCCGAATTACCGCCGAAGACCGGGTTGCACTTCGGCGGCAGGTCCCGTTTTGGTGGTAATGCGATGGCGGGGGGTCCTTCCGCCCCGGAGCGGAAGGACTCCCCCGCCAGCGAAGACCGGGAGTGGAAGAAGCTCCGGGGCCCGGCCCCGCAAGAGTTTTCTGAGGCCCCCGAGCGAGTGAAGGACCCTGCTCCAGGGGCCCCGAAAAACTCTCGTGGTGGACCCTGCGGAGCCCGAGGCCTGGGGCAAATTGCTCCTCCCCCCCCCCCGGGTGGCCCTGGCTACATCTGTCGCAGAATACAGCTATAGAAAGACCAATTCCCAACAGCGATGGGCTCAAGCTGAGTGATCAGGATCCAGACCATATCAAAGCTTTAAGAGGGTTCAGCTTGGGTGTCCAAGTTCAAGCCTATCTCCAGCCACCTCTTTCTCTCCAGGCCTCCATGATAAATTGATGCCCCAACCACTTCTCCTCTTGCCCCATGCCTTGGTGGTTTTGCCACTGTCTCACTACTTTTCTGTCTCCTCTCTTGTCTCTCCTGTCCTTTCAGTCTTTGCCCCTTCTCCCCTCTGATTTTTTCTGCTGTGTATTTTTTATTCTCTTTTTATCATGTGTGTTGCTCCTTATGGCTTCCCCTCTCTCTCTCTGCCTCTCCATCTCTCTCTATTTAACCCAGTAGAGATTCTCCATCTCTTTGCCAGGACCAGTTCTCTAGTGTCCTCTGGGCACTTTGCCTCTAGCCACCAGTGCTACACAGGTTCTGCTTGGGAACTACAGGGAGCAGCACTTAGGTGAAGGGAGATGGTAACAGCAAGTTCAACAGGCAGTAGTCCCTCGGAGACTTCAGACACTAGTCATTATCCAAGTCCTTTCAGCTCCATCTCCAATTTTATGTAGGCATGTTGATTGAGACTTGAGATTGTGAATAAGCCTATTAATTGAATGACACAGAAGCATTACATTTGAAGCTCACAGGCTTTAAGGACTGATTCACTGGACTCCTCATGGCATTAGCCAGCAATTAGCAGCCATGTGGACCAGGAAAACATAGTGGGGCTATATATGGTGTGGGTAAGAAAGGGATGAATGGGTGCTCTGATAGCATAGTGACAATTGTAGTACAGAAACTGAGATATATATGATCCCTAACTATGCAATATGGTATGGATAACAACTAAAACAGCTGAATAGAGGATGATACAATATGTGTAAAATTCTCAGGACTTTCCATGTCTGTGTAGTTTTTGGACAGAGTGATGAATATACACAGCTTCATACATACTTAGAAGTGTCAAACAAGGAGCCACAAGTTCAAGAAAAGAAAAGACCTCCCAAAATAATGAAGAGAGAAACTTTTACTTTTGACCAACCTTTGCTCATTAAATACCTAAAACCTATCATTAATCTTAGACTGCAGAAACATGCAAACTAAAATATTAGAACACCATCCGTTATAAAACACAAGCTGGGGCAGAGCCTATTGGCTCTAAGACAAACCATCCTCTCTCAAGTTAACTCAGTCAGTCTGTGTTTATGTTTGAACTCTGTGTGTGTGTGTGTGTGTGGAGTTTTTTTGGTGGGAGGGGGAGAGGAGGGTAGGAAGGAAGGGATGTGTATGGAGAAAGAGGGAATAGGGGCTGTATTTGGATCCTTAAATGTAGCTCATTGCCTGGCCAGATCATTTTAACATTTTCTCATTTTTTTCCACTTCGTCTCATTTTAGTGCAAGCCCAACACACACAGCAACTTTACTTTGGTGTCAAAACTTAACAAAGAGCCTAGACACTGCTATGTTTATGAAGCTTTTGGCTCCTGTATAAATCTCTCCTAGTGGCTAGGCCAGTTTTCATATAGTACCAAAAGTGTTCTAGTTACTTTATAAATTAATAAGATTAGATCCGTCCCCTTAACAGTTTATAGTCTACATAGACAATGAATGACTCAAGGTTATGGAATGAGGTACAACAAAGGATATTACTGAGCCGTAGTCTTTAGGACTTGCCTTTGTTTATTAAAAAACAAATATCTTTTAAAACGCCTCTGTGAGAGGAGAACAAGTGCTTTAGGATGCTTGGAAGAGCACTTAGAATAGTTACTAAACTTATTTTTTTGTATTACAAACAATCCCTAGAGGCAGGACAAGATCAACAATGAGGATATCCATAGCTGAACCCAGAAACTACTCCATCAGCACTGATTCAGATTCGGTGGCATTTTTTGCTTCAGACATGTTATTGGGAGGGAAGACTAATGAAGTATGAAGTGCATTTACCAAGGAATGCTGCTACACGTCATTGATCACATGGTCACCACAAGCTTTGGTGGTGTGACAAGATCGACTATGACTGACATAAACTGAACATCCAGCTAGGTCATCTTAAGGGCCTACCTAGATATTGAACTGGGTGGCACTTGGTCTGCAAGGAGGCTACATCACTTTGGGATTTGATGATGATAAGAATTTAGGGGATCTAGCTGAGCTTGAGACCCCATTGTGCTAGGCACTGGACAAACAGGAATAGACAGTGCCTGCTCCAAAGAGCTTACTATATGAATAACAAAGGGGAAAAGAACATAGTTCCCCATCTAAACATGCTGATCATTCAAACAGAGAAAGATTAAAGGACTTAATCCCGATCACCTCTAAAATCAAAGTTTTGAGAGAAACTTGTTTCCAACCTCTCAACTTTCACAGAGAATCTTATGTTTGATATTAGTACTAGAAAAAACATTGTGAATGAAGGGTCATCAGGAAGCAGCAAGACAAACAAAAAGGAGAAGAAGGTGATATTTTAAGATTCTTATCCTGCTTCTGTTGAAGTCATTTAGAATTTATCCATTTACTTAGTGGGAATAGGAGGGGGCCTTTTAATATCTTGATGACTCTCTTGTTATCTATAAGCTTTGAAGATACAATCTCAGAATCTGGCAAAATATAAATGATTCCCCTCGAATTTCAAAATAGTCACAGTGTAATGCACTGACTTCTTGCATTCACTGTCCTCTACTAGGCAGAATAGGAGTTGTCTAAGTGTTTGTCTTGCCTTCTTGTGACTCTCTGGTCTGCAGAGAGGAGTAAGCCCCAGTGATATTGATTGCTACTGGTGATTATAGCTTACTTCAAGTGGTACTAGAAGCCTCTGTTTGTGGAGCAGAAGGTTCTGACACCTAGCCACCTTCAGAGAGTGATACTAGACACCCCTTTCTTTACCAGGGCTTAATGAAGCTAAAGTGAAGCCCGCCCTTCTGAAAGACAGGAAGTGAAGCTTATTCAACTTAAGGAGCAGCATAAAATGAGGTAGAAGAGGAGAGTTTTGCACCATTAATGACCTTTGATGTTTCCTAAATTATGCACAAAGTGATTAAATACAAAGGCAATAGGTGAACTATAAATACTTAGATAATCTATGAACTTGTTTAATTATGCTTAATTTTAGTCTCCACTTTAAATATCTTTTTTAAAAAACCCAATAATATTAGCAATTGTTTACTGAGCCCCAATTCTGAGGAATGTTTAAAAGTCTGGATTCAGTGGGTTTTGTTTGTTTTTTCAGATCTTATTATTGTAACTTGTTGTTCCTGCTAATTCAGTAAATTAAGAAGATATTGAAATCTCCATATGTTTGTTTTCATGGATTTCAGATGAATTTTTGATTTTTATATTATTTCTATCTTTGTATGATATGCTGAGACAGAGACAGGAGGAGTGGAGCCAGAGAAGAGTTATTCTCCAAGGCCTATTTCCCTCAGGACCCCAGGAATTTCTGAGTGGAAATTCATGCAAGACTTAAAGGGTGCTAATGGTTTGAGAGTCTGGGCTAGTGTGACTAAAAGCAGCACGCTCATGTTGAATTCCTTCTGCAGCTCCAGTTGTGAGGCTCTGATGGAGATGTGTGGCATCCAAGGGTGGCACAGATACTGAGGAAGCTATTTTGCAGGAGGAAGGGAAGGCTGGGCAGCTGTTTGAGCTGAGGAAAAGGCTCTCTGCAGTGATGGCCTACAACTTGCGTTCTGTGATCTTGGGGATATACTTCATTCACAAGCTGCAGTCACTTCACCGTACCACAAATGCCTCCTCACTGGAGGGGAACTTCATGAACTATAACTCTTGCAGCGCTATCTCAGCAAATTTTACTGTCCCATAGGTTTATCAAAGGGGAGGGTAGCACATAACCCTGTGCTTTAAAACAATGATTCATCTTCTAGTTTGTAGAGACAATTTCCTTTCTGTCTGTATGACAATTGGCCTGTATTCTAACTCTGCATTATAGGAGCACAGTAGATTAACTGAAAAAGACTGTTTCATTTGTAGATGGCATCGGCTTTAATTCAAAAACCCACTAACCTAAATGAACTAACCTGAGGCCAAGGCAGTTTATCCTTTTAAGGATTTTTTTTTCTGCCTTTAGTCTTCTGGGGTTGTAATAAGGTTAGGGAACATGTATGGCAAATAAATGTTTTCTGTCTAGGGGTCTGAAAGTAGAGCGTCTGAAAGGAGGAGGTTGAGATTAAAATGGAAAATGACCTCTCCAAGATACTTGCTCCCATGTAATGTTTCCTACACTGGGAACCTTTTCAGACACATTTTCTGTGTGTGCATGTGTGAATGACACAAATGAAATATGAGTGGTACTTTACTACCTTCTCTTTACTAAATTGGTGCAAAGTTATGTCTTTTCAACCCTCTTCAAAGCAAAGAAGAAACTAACCCCATTTTCTTTTCCACTCTCCTTTCCCTATCAAAAGGGCTGCAATATATTATCTAAAGAGGAATTAGCAGCAGTTTCATCCAAAGTGAGTAGATTCCTTTTGGCACCCCCTTCACAAGGCCCTGGCCAGTCCATCTGTATGTAGTTAATTTAGAGCATGTCAGGTGTGGCAATCAGCAGTTAGCAGGAAGTGAGGCAATAAGTGCACTTTTGCTATGTGAAAGAAGCTGGAAATAATAGCCTGTGGGGCTTTCTATTGGGAGGTCTAGGATGTTGGTTAGATTGAGGAAAGGCTCAGGATGGCCTCAGGAACAGAAGTCGCAATGTGGAATTTTTCTCAAGAAATGGAGACAGTGTCTGTGGAGGATAGAAATCCTTCACTTTAATAAATGTTTTGTTTATTGTGTGCCTTCAGTCAACTGTCTGAATTAGTTTAGACAAGCCTACCCCCAAGCACTCCCTGGGTCTTGTGTGGCATGAGCAGCAGCCTAATTCATTCCTGCAAAAAAATAAAAGGCTCATGTGCCTAAGCTGCCTGAATCCAGGTGGTAGATTCCCATTCATGGATTGCTAAGCAAAGATAGGTGCCTATCTCCAAGAGAGAGGCAGGTGTTGGATACACCCTCTTGTTGGCATTTCCCATTGGCTAATTTAGGCCACTCCCCACCTAGCATGCTGGCTTTTGTGGATATCATTCGTTGTATAGGGAGCCTAGATGTTTAACTCCACTTTGTGAATCACAGCGTTGTTCCTGTGATTTTCTAGGTGCCTAAACATTAGGCACCATGACACTCAGCATTGCAATGCCTAAGCCACTTCATGGATCCCACCCAAGGTTCTGCAAATGTTCAAATGTGTGTGTGTTCATGTGTGCCCAGGCACACAAACATATCCATGAACTTTGGAGTGATCAGGAGAGTTCGGACTCAAGGATTGATTTCCTTTCTCAGGAAGAGGGATGACCATACATATTAAGGATAAGAATGTTTAAAGGATTAGAAAATGTGTCTTATAAAGATATACTTAAGGAGCTGTTAACTTAACAAAGAGAAGGTTAAGGGGTGACTTCATCACAATCTATAAGTACCTATGTGGGGAACAACTATTTAAGAGTGGGCTCTTCAGTCTAGCGGATGAAAGGTATAACACAAAGTTGAAGCTAGACAAATTCAGATGGGAAATGAGGTGTAAATTTTTAACAGTAGGAGTAATTAACCATTGGAACAACTTACCAAGGATCACAGTGGAGTATTCATTACTGACAATTTTTAACTGGATGTTTTTCTAAAGATATGTACTAGGAGTTATTTTGGGGAAGTTCTATGGCCTGTGTTATGCAGGAGGTCAAACTAGATGATCACAATGGTACCGTCTGGCCTTGGAATCTATGAATCATACATGACTTGACTTATGCCTCTTTATTCCAAGCACAGCACAGGGTCTTCACCACTGCTTCATCTCTAGTGGTCTCTTGCTGCAGTCTTCTTGTGTCATTTTGGTAGCTTTCAGTTCTGCTTCTGTTGTACTTTTCCAAGTTCTCCTTAGTCTTCCCTGTCACCTCTTGCTCTGAGGATTCCAGTCCAGTGCTTGCCTTGTTATATTGTTCAGTTCTTTCCTCCACGTGTGTCCTAGCCATGACCATTTTCATTCCACAATTTCCTATCTTATCAGTTTGTGATTCATCCTCCTCCAAAGCTCTTCATCTGTGATTTTTTTTTTCTGGCCATCTGATTTTGAGGATTTGTCTAAAGCAGCTGTTTATAGAACTTGTTTAGATAGCAAGGCCTTGATAAGTCTTCAAGTTTCAGTGCTATATAGTAAGACAAACTTTACAAACTTTAAATATTTGAAGTTTAGTTCAGAAGGCAGATTGATTTTAGGGTTGCAAAAGCACAATATCTTCATCTGTTCCACCTGTTTTGATTACAAAACTGCCAAATTATGTGAAATATCAGACCACTTTCTATGTCAGTCCAGACAATGTTATTGGTGTTTCTTCTTGTGTGTTGATTCCCAAGGTTGGAGTTTTCTACAGGTCAATTTTCATCTCTAACTATGCAAAGATCTGGAGTTCATTTGTGTTAGCTTGCATATCTCTGTGTGTATGGGACAGCAGGTTGATGTCATCTTCAAAGTTAGGTCCTCTAGCTTCTGTGTGAAAATCCATTGTATACCACTTGGTTATTCTGGGCTCTTTTCTCATGATCCAATCTGTTTTCAGTAGGAGGGTCATGGGTGACATATGACATCCTTGTCTGATTGCAGTAGTTACTTTGAATGGCTTAATCAGTTCGTTGTTATGTATTACTTGACATGTCATGTTTTCATAGAAGTTCTGAATAATAATCACAAATTTCTGGGGAGCTCCATAGTGGCATATCAGCTTACAAAAACTGTTCTGTCTACTGTGTCAAAGGCTTTTTGGAAGTCTAAGAAATTCATGTAGACCAGTGACTAACATTTGATCAATAGTTCTATAATGATAAGTTGGTTACTATTTGGTCAATGCATTTTCTTCTGTCTTTCACCCTGGTTGTTCTTGAGGTAGCTTTGAATCCACTGCTTTCTTTAGTCTGTCTAGGATAATGCATGTAGGTATTTTACTTGGGACGGACAGCAATTGAATGCCCCTTTTCACTGACATCTCCTTTCTTTGGCAGTTTCACTATATGGCCATTTCTCCATTTGTTTGGTATTTTTCTTCTTCCCATATCTTTTGTATTAGGCGTATCAAAATATCTACTGCGTTCTTTGAGTGTGCCTTAACTAGATCCATTGGGATGTTGTCCAGACCTGGTACTTTTCCAGTTTCTAACCAATTGACAAGATACATAGGATTAATAAATTATTGCAATCTACTTAGAAAATGGACAGTTCCTCCAAACCAGACTTCTTCCAAATCCCTTCTATGATTAAAAGAAAAATATACAAAATAAACTTCCCTCCCTAATTCTGGTGAAAGCAAATTGAACAAATATTTCTTCCAAACTAGTTGTGTACTAAAAACAAAGCAAGAGAAGCTGCTGGAAGTACCACAACACAGGAAATTACTAATTTTGTAGCAGTGTTGGTGAGAAGCGGGGCTGTGGAATCTGACAAAGAAACAAGCAGGGAATCAATCGTCTGCGTGTGACCACGAAAATGACAGGTCAGTGATCACTGGGCAGCAGAACAATGGGAGGGATCTGAGTCTGATAACCCAAGCAGTACTGTTAGACTTAATACTGCATCAATGACTGAAGCCTTCACCTCTTTCGGTAAGATCAGACACAGCAGGTAGTGGATCTGGTAATGGAACAACAACAATTTTCCTTCGAGTGTCTTTTCTTTCTTTTCAAGTCTCTTTTCGCTTCAAGTGTCTGAGCTACCCTAAATGGAAGTACCAGTCAGTGTATTACTGATAGCAATGAAGGTGGATCTTTCATTTCTCTACCCATGCATATTACAGTGTTTGTGAAGAGCTAATCTTAATATACTCAGAGCAATTAAATCTAGTCTACTTTCTCTGTTAGTAACCAAGTGGAGGCACAACAGTAAGAACTGTTAGCAAACAACTGACAATTCCTGAAACACAGAGAAAAAAACACATTTACTCCAAAACAGCCGAAGGCCGCAGAGCTAGCTCAGTGGATACCAAGAATGATTGCAGTAAATCTTCTTCTACATTCAGTTATGGAAAGACAAGGTTCCTACAGCATGACACAGAATGTAGTTATGCTACAATCTGCCACTCTGTAAATATTTTTCCACTGTGGCTACCATACTAAACAGGTTTAGAAAGAAAAGACCAGATTCTCCTTTCTGTTAATACCACTTTATACCACTCTGGCAGTGTAAAAAGGCCTTAAAGTGGGTGTAAATATAATTTATTGCCACTTTAAGACTCCTTTGCACTGCCAGAGTGGTCTAAAGAAGCACCAAGTCCAATCCGTCAATGTATATTTGGTTATGCACATAAATTCCACACTCCCATACACACTTTATTTAAAAAAAAAGAAAAGAATTTAGCCTAAAATGAAGCAGTTACTTATGGCAGCAGAAAGTAGAGTTACATACTGCTTTCACATGTGAACCAGTCCCCGAACAACTGATGTTGGAGTTTTACTACCCTGTGGACAGCTCCCCTACCATCACATACACACCACAAGACAGATAAGTTTGCAGAAAATGACTGCAACTATGTTTAAAGTCTTTGGGTATGTCTACATCTACAATTTTGCAGCACTGGTTGTTACAGCTGTATTAGTACAGCTGTATAGGGCCAGCGCTGCAGAGTGGCCACACTTACAGCAACCAGCGCTGCAAGTGGTGTTAGATGTGGCCACACTGCAGCGCTGTTGGGCGGCTGCAAGGGGGGTTCGGGGAACGCGAGAGCAAACCGCAGGGAAGGAGACCTGCTTGCACGGGGGTTCGGGGAACGCGAGAGCAAACCGGGGAAGGAGACCTGCTTCCCCGCGGTTTGCTCTCGCGTTCCCCGAACCCCGCTGCAAACCGCGGGGAAGGAGACCTGCTTGCTCGGGGGTTCGGGGAACGCGAGAGCAAACCGGGGAAGGAGACCTGCTTGATTACCAGAGAGGCTTCCTCAGGTATGCTGGGATACCTGCTTATTCCACGGAGGTCAAGAAAAGCGCTGGTAAATGTCTACACTTTGATTACCAGCGCTGGATCACCAGCGCTGGATCCTCTACACCCGAGACAAAACGGGAGTACGGCCAGCGCTGCAAACAGGGAGTTGCAGCGCTGGTGATGCCCTGCAGATGTGTACACCTCCTAAGTTGCAGCGCTGTAACCCCCTCACCAGCGCTGCAACTTTGTGATGTAGACAAGCCCTTTGATAAAAAGCCACAGTGTTGAAAGTTTGCTAGATGGTTGTAGAGAAGCTAAGCTACTGGAACAGCAAAACGCAGTGCAGATTGGAATTTATTGGTTCAGACAGGATAGTAGGGACATCTCAACAATGGGCAACAATAGAATGTCTGCCCCATTATTTTTCACTCCCACTAATGTTGTGGATTCTGAGCATGCCAATCTAAGCCACATCATTCTTATCTATCTAGGTTGTATAAGATCACCAAGCCACATGGTATCTGAGCACCTCTATCAGACCCACCCAACCATATGAATGTGTTGAAAATCATTTTGAGGAAAGTAGGGACCTTGAGGCTGCATCCCTTGGCTCCCCACAGGAAAGAGTCATAAAAGATGTGAAAATCAGCATGCTGCCAGTGTAGAATTATGTAATCCTCAGCCTCCAGGATCCTTGTTTTAAAAGTTCCCAACTGGCAATAAATCTCTCAGTGCTAAACAGTTGCAGCTCTCTGCTGACAGAGGAATTGAAACAATTCAGCGATGCTTCCTTGAGCCCTTTGACTTCCTGACCCCTACATATTTCTGGCCTTCCCATACAAACCTATCGGATATCACATCAGTTTTCCCCTATGGTGCAACCAGTCACAAATTCCCAATTAACCTGTTGACCCAGCACTTGCTGATAGGACAGTACTGCTGATCAGATAACAAAGTCTTTGTCTAGCAGACTGGACAGTTATCTTGTGGAACCACCTGTAGGTGTCAGTGATAACACGCCCTTCATTCCCCACACAGATAAATCAAAGGTCTGGGGCAGCATTTCCAAGCAAGGAGGATTTTTATTATCTAGGTTTTCCCAGGTGTCTAAAGTACCTATGCAGCTTTATTGCTGAGGTTGTAAGGAATAGCAGAGCCCATTTTCTGCCAACAAATGTGGAGTGAGCAAATTACCTCCCTCAAAATAAACCCTAGCAGGCTTCATTATTCCACTGAAAAAGGCCAGGGGTCAGGAATGGAATGACACTTTATTGATTTAGCTGTGGAGCTACTTTTTTAAAAAGTGCAAGATGCCTGTTATAGCCTGATTTTTTTTTTTATTATTGCCCCCATTTCAAATTATTTAATGACTATTTCATGCCAGATAGTGCAAGACCAGTCCTAGACACCTGCCCATAGCACAGCTGCAGAGGGGTCTGCACAATGGTCACCCGACACCTAGGGCATGGCTAGGTAGGGATTCCAGAGAATGGGAACCCATTCAGATAGCCCATTCTCATACCCCAAGCACCCCCAGATTGGCCAGTTGCCAAACCACCCTGATGCACAGGGTTATGGAGATCTGACTTTGCACAGGGCTCTGCAAAACTTAGCCATTATTCCAGAGCTGGCCCTATCGTCAAGACCTCTGCAGCAAGCTGAGCCCAGAAAGGCACTGTGGCGCTCTGGTGTGGCCGAGTGGAAATTCAGGTGAATTGAAATACAGAGGCTTTTATTGAATTCAACTGGAAAATGTAACTTACATTCAGAAAGTGTCCCTGGTGGTAGTTCGTTTTACTCTGCTTCTAAATGTTCAATATGGTGCAGATTTTTGTACTGACAACACATAAATTAATCATAGGAATTGTCCAGGGAAAGCTGGGCAGGGTGCAGGTGAAGACTTTGGCACTCACATAGGTGGCAGCTTGAGATTATGGGACAGGGATATGAGCTGAATGTTCCTGTTTAAATGACCTGCTGTGAAATTGTTAACAGTATTGAGAACTCAGGTGTCATTATTACGAGATGATGGTCAAAAAACTGCAGCTGAGTTGTGGACCAGCCATGGAAAATCTTGGAAAAGTAAAAATTGACCTTATTATTTGTAGTAACAAGCGCCATTATTATTTTTCCATGCTTTTCCACTGTTGGCTGCTGAAAGCTGAATTGAGAGCGGGGACTCCCGCTGTTGGCTGCCTGGGACTGAGAGCAGGAGACTGGGGCTAACAGCAACCACCCAGCGTTGAGAGCAGGGAAGCCTCATATGCAGGATCTGCAATATCGCAAATTAAGTAAGGCCTTAATTATTACACTTCAGAGTTAATACGCTATTGAGAGGAATTGGCAGATTACATCCCTCCTAGAAGTTTTATTTGATTATCTCAGATTCAGAATTGCATCAGTGTATCCCTGGCTCAACAATTTTAGCTTTTCTTTGAAACCCTAAGGGCTGGAAACATCATTTTAAAATGAACGTTCAAATTCCGGAGCTCAATTCCACAGCAAGGAATGGATTGTGCAGAAAGTCAAAGAAGTTTTGTCCAGTAAGTTGTGCTGGGGCCTGTGCTTGTTTTCTACTGAAAATGTTTTATTTTCTACCAATTGGGATAATTCTAGCATTGTGCTGAGCAATTTTGCCCGTCATCCACTTCAGAACATGAAACCAAACTTCATTCTAGATCCCCAATACTTTCTGCTTTTGGTTCCTTTTTGTATAATTAAAAAATTATTTCCTGAACTTACCAGATGCCTCTGCTTTCTCAGTGTTACATTTAGAAACTGGAAAAATTTAGAATAATCTCTGAATCATATTTTCCATAAGTTTTGTTAAGCACCAGAAGAATTTTCATTCAGTAGCATGCAACCTCTTCATTAAGACATGTTAATGTTGATATGGTCAGTGTCTTATTAACATTTCTTTTCCTCCTTTAATCCATTGGCTTCTAATGTCAATCCCTAGGTGTCACTGAGAGTATTAAGGAGCTGGCAAATTACTTCAGGCATATAGAAAAAGGTTGAAAATGGAAAAATGCCAAATATTATCACTTGTTACTAGATAAAACTCAAAAGTTTTAGTAACTTGCCAAAAACAACTTCATTTTCATAAGGAACACAAATAACACCACTACTGTATTAATGCCCTAGGGTAGCATAGGTTAACAAACACACACATACTTTAAAACAAACTCAGCAATAGCATACGTTAATTGTTCTCTGTAGTCATATAATTAAAAATAAAACCTCTTTACTAACTTGTAATTCCAGAATATACATGTCAGCAAGCTGCTTATATATACTACAGTAAAAATATCTTTTCTGCACACATACTTGTTAATGTTTTCAGATTTCCCTCTGCTGGTAATGTGATGGTGTTGCACATTAGAAATAAACCTGCACATAGCCTATTCTAAATAGCTTTTTAGGGAATGTTGCTTTTTTATAGAATCACAGAATATCAGAGTTGGAAGGGACCTCAGGAGGTCATCAAGTCCAACCCCCTGCTCAAAGCAAAACCAATCCCCAGGCAGATTTTTGCCCTAGATCCCTAAATGGCCCCCTCAAGGATTGAACTCACAAACCTGGGTTTAGCAAGCCAATGCTCCTGCCTACGTTTAGGAAAGCTGTGTTGTAACTGTCTCTATACTCACACGGTAAAGGCAGAGGTGCATAAATAATCATCTTGAAGGGGACACAAACACAGTCCAATTTTATGTTCCTATCTCTAGCACTAAATTAAATGGCCTTTGTCATCTTAGCTCTCCAGAATGTATGGAAAGCTAATTGGCTAATTTGTGTAGGTTCTCTGGGCCAAATTCATCACAGCAGGCATGGAGGAATTCAGATCACACCTCCGTGTACCAGCCTGACTCCTTGTGCTGACACCCGCCCTTCCTCAAAAGTTCTATTGTTTGGAGACAGGTTTAGGTTCTTCCAACAGCTGAAGTGTAGGCTTCAGCGGAGACATGCTTCATTCACATATATGCTAGTGCTATGGACATGCTGCCCATGTTATTTTTATTGCACTGGCAGCCTCTGGCTTTCCCCACCACCAGTGGAAGGCAGGTTTGGGACACCTTACATGGCCACAGGCCCATCCTCCCCCCCCCAGCACACTTACCTGCTCTGAGGCCCCTGTACTCATGTTTACAGTGGCAGAAGGTGACATCAGTAAGTAGTGACTCTGACTTTGTTTCCATATCACTAACTGGAACAACAAGAAGATGATATTAGTAGACACCAAAGAACTACTGCAGCTATAATTTCAGCAGGATAGATCCTGCTTTACTCTAGTGCAACTGAAGAGAGTGAAGGCAAAGGTGGCTGGATGCCACCTTTGTGAGCTCTCAGTCCTTGAGGCTGTGGGGGATCAATTCAGCCTCAAGGCTGGTCTAATTAGTCTGGCTTGTAACGTTCCCAAGGGGTTGTTATGCTAGAAGGCATTATTTTACGTATGGAGGCCAGGAGAAAGGGTAGCTAATAGGGCAGGGGTGAGCAAACTTTTTGGCTCGAGGGCCACATCTGGGTGGAGAAATTGTATGAGGGACAGGGGGTCGGGGTTCGGGAGGGAGTGCGGGGTATGGTAGGGGGCGCAGTATGCAGGAAGGGGCTCAGGACAAGGGGCGTGGGGTGCGGGGTGAAGGAGGGGGCTCAGGGCAGGGGATTGGGGTGCAGGAGGGGACTCAGGGAAGAGGATTGGGGTGAAGGAAGGATGCAGCAGGGGGTTGGGGGCTCAGGGCAAGGGGTTGGGTGCAGCTTTGGGCTCAAGGCAGGGGGTTAGGGGACTCAGAGTGGAGGGGTTGGGGTTCAGGGGTGGTTCAGGAAAGGGCTCAGGGCAAGAGTTGTGGTGCAGAAGGGGGCTCAGGGCAGGGGATTGGGGTGCAGGAGTGGTTCAGGGTGCAGGCTCTGGCCCGGCGCTGCTTACCTTGAGTGGGTCCAAGGTGGCAGCAACGCACAGTGGGGCTAAGGCAGGCTCCCTGCCTGTTCTGGTCCCACGCCACTCCCAGAAGTGGCCAGAATGTCCCTCAGTGGCTCCTGGGGTGGGGTGGTGCAGGCAACTCCACTGCGCTCTGCCTTCCCCTGTGGATACCACCCCCAAAGCTCTCATTGGCTGCGGTTCCCTGTTCCCAGCCAATGGGAACTGTGGGGTGGTGGTGTCTGCAGGCCAGGGCAGTGCACGGAGTCGTCTGCCCTCCCCTTCCGCCCAGGGGCCACAGTGACTTGGTGCCAGCCACTTCTGGGAGTGGCGTGGGGCCAGGACAGGCAGGAAGGCTGCCTTAGCCCCACTGCGCCATTGGGCTGGCAATCCCGTGGGCCTGACTGAACGCCCTGACAGGCTGGATCTGGTCCACGGGACGTAGTTTGCCCTCCCCTGCAATAGGCCATAGTGCCAGCATAGCCAGCTCTACAGCTGCCTGCTTGGAACAACTTTATGGCCTCTTTGTGCCATCAGAACAGCGCAAAGGAATTATGACTTTGGACAGAATTTGGGTAAGTTATGATATAAATAATTTGTTGCCTAATAAATGAAGCACTACAAATATATCTGTTTTTACCAAAGGAGTGACACATTTTGTCATGTTATATTTTTGAGTCTGTTCCACGTAATCTTCTTTCTCCTGTTTGTTGTATAGAAACAGGGAGATAAATATTTTCTTCCTTTTCTTTTAGCATCCTTCTAGCATTGTCTTTCTGTTCTGCCCTAGTACTGCAGCCAGAGAATGCTTCCTTGAAAGGACTTGGATCCCCCAAACACATACAAATTTTGAGGAAGTTTGGCTCTGAATCCAGATCAAAATTTAAGGCCTTGCAAATAACTATAGTGCTTACTTTAGTGCATTGGTTCTCAACCAGGAGTCTGAGGTCCCCTAGGGGGCTGCAAGCAGGTTTCTAGGGTGCTGCCAAGCAGAGCCAGCATCAGACTCACTAGGGCCCGGAGCAGAAAGCTGAAGCCCCACTGCATAGGGCTGAAGTCTGGGGCGCCGAGCCTAACTACCTGGGGCTGAAGCCGAAACCTGAGCAACTTAGCTTCGCAAGGCCCCCTGTGACATGGGGCCCCAGGCAATTGCCCTGTTTGCTACCCCCTAATGCCAGCCCTGGTTTTATATGCAAAAAAACAGTTATTGCGGCACAGGTGGGCCGTGAAGTTTTTATAGTATGTTGGGAGGGCCTCAGAAAGGAAAAGGTTGAGAACCCTTGCTATAATGAACAGCCCCATGCTTGCAGGATCAGATTCAAATGGCCTGGCCCAGTCCTCCCCTGTACAGTCACTTTCATAATAGCCTTCTCAAAACAGTTTAGAGTATTAGCTACTTTGTACCATAAAGGAAGCCACACAAAGGGCTCATATGCAGAGCTTTTTGTCCAGAAATCTGAGTCTGAGATGGGAAAACTGAGGCACAAGGCAATGATGTGATTTGCCCCATATAACCCAGAAAATTAGGGGTAGAGATGGGAACAGAACCCATATCTCTTGAGCCCCAGGGCATTGCACTATTCACTAGGCCATACTGCCTCCTTTTACATTTAATTTATTTTTAAATAACTGGAACTACTCATGTGAGTAAAGCAAGCAGGATTTGGCCCAGGTACTGTAGTTTCACTTATGTTTCTAAGATAGCATTTCTTTCATATACTTACTGCCATTATTTCTTCTCTCTGTTGTTGCATCTTATTGCGAATTGGAGAGCACCTTGTTCGTGGTGTCCGAAGAATGACTGTGTTTGGTGCAGGGTGTAGCACTCACTCCTTCAGGCCACACAGCTCAGTTTATCTTTTCCCTGTTTTTAAGCATACACAGAGTTATAGCACCGTAGACAGAAAACCCTCTTTCTGGATAACGTTTTCTGCCAGTTCCTATGTTAGAGCTCCTCTACTCCTTTTTAAAATTTAGCTTTCAAGGTTTGGTTACATTTAATGATGCTACTTCATTTGGGATTTAACATGTTTGGATTTTGTATGATGTATTCTGTAGGTTTGGGTTTGCGTATTTTGTGATTCAATGCTGACCAGAAAGGACCATTTCTAGTTGTGATGTTAGTTCAGCCTCTGTGACTCATTCTGCTCTTGATCTCTCTGCTGAGTCTGCTCAGAAAGTTGACAGTTGTGATGGTGAGTGTTTTGCAATGTGATGGTGGGTTTTTTCGAGTGGAAATTGGACTGACATCAACCAGTCATTTCACATTGGCCATCAGATCATAAACAAGTTCAATCACTATCAGCCTGAGCTGGGTTCATACTAACCGCCAACAAGGCACTATATTCCACTGCCAATCTGATAGGGCATCCACTTTCCTCTTTAATGTTATTGCTTATTATATTTTAACAGTTTGTATAGTGGCCTCTGTAAAGAAAAATATTATTGCTAGATAACACACACATCTGCCTATCTGACAGATCAAGTGTCATGATTCATTATCTAAAAATAAAGCAAGCAAGATGATCATGTGACCATGTCCTTTTTGTAGTTTGTCAGTCGTGTCAGGGCTGGCTGGCCCTTTAAGGAAAGCCAGGCTCAGCCTTGCCTGTGACCCAGAGAACTTCAGTGGATCTCTAGAGGGGCACAAGAATTATTATCTGGATATCTGTTTGGACTTTCAATTACACCTTTTCTTACCCTGGAACAGGGCCTGAACTTTTATGAGACTTTGCTGGAGAGAGAGGCCACAGAACACTCAGACAGAGACTTGGGAGAAGACACAGGCTAGGAAAGGCCATCATGGAGCTGAAGCAGTGTCTGTGAGGGGGCACCAGACATGAGGAGCTCTTGCAGTGCTGCATCCAGATATGAGGGGGTGCCCTTGAGGTGAGGGCATGCTATTACAGAGGTCAGTGTCTTTAGGGTTTGTCTGTACAAATAGTGCATGGCAAACTGGGGTGTGCATCTACCTCACACTAGCCCTGTCACACACTAACTGTCCATATGGACCCTGCTGCTGTGAACTATAAGTTCCATAATGTCCTTTGATCTACTCCAATTTCAAAGTGTGGTAGATCAAAGCATGCTAAGGGAGTTCACAAAGACAATTAGTGCTTGGCCAGCTAGTACAAGTGCCCCTCTGAGTTGGCAGCAACAAGGGCCGGGTTCAGTATCCAGGGGTTCCATTTCAATAACACAGTGCAAAACCGGCTCGAGCCCCCACCCAGTGACCTGGGACACTTACATACCACACCCCCCTGGGCGCCTCTAGGAGGCAATACTTCCCCTCTGGCAAGCACGGAGTCTGAGTGTAGCAAAATCCTTTTAATAAAGGAAGGAAACAATGTGGTGTCCCAGTGGAGAAACATCACAAACAAGATTATAACGCAAACCATAAGTAAAAACCCACCTCCAAGTACTTTTGGCAATGTCCTTTCCCCCTTGGGGTATTAAGCCCAATCACCCCAAAGTCCAACAACCTGAAAGTCTCTGGTCAGTGCCACCCTAGAATTCAAAAGTTTATCTGCAGAGTTTTACCCCCCCAGCCTGGGTGAAAATGGGGGGGGCCCACACAGGGTGTTAAGGGGCACCTTACATGGGCCAGGGCCAACTGTTCCGCCTCTCCATGGAGTTCTGCTGCAGCCTTCACCACGACCAGCTCCACTACACCAGCTGTGCCGCTCCTCCAGCCGTCCCTGCAAACCACTTCACTCCACTCACTGTTCCATGGGCTGCTCCAACATGCTGCAAACTGCTCCGCTCTGCCAGCCGCTTAACGATAGGTCTTCAGGCTCCCCTACTAGTTAACACAGCACTCAGTGATCTCAGCTCAGCTCAGCTCTTTCAGTGATTTCAGCTCTTAGTAGGGGAGCCCTGGTGCTGGTGCACCATTGGCCCAACATGAATTCAGCTCAGCAGTCTCTAGATGGACTCCTAATGGAATCAAAATTAGCTCTACTCTTTTACAGTGGAGAGAGGAGGATGTGCAATTGGTGTTCCAGGCCCTCAAAAGGGACCCATACCATCAGGTACATACACCAGTCCCCAACCTCTCTCAATTCACTGGGCTTTGGAACCCATGTCCCTTGTCTAGCAAGTACTACTTAATTTATATTGAGACATCTCTGTCATAAAGCAGTCTCATAGTTCCTCATTCACATAATCAGGTGGCAACACTTTATTTATCCTGCCCCAATAACAAAGAAATTGGGGATCCCAGAGCTGTCAAAATAACCATCCCCGGCTGCTTTGGGCTATGCTGGGTGTGCCCATGCAAATATCTGAGATTTCACACTTCCTGAAATTCTTTCCACACTTCCCATAATTCACCACCAGATGTCAGGGTAGAGCTCATCCTGACTTTGCTTACACAAGGTATATTACACCCCAGTTTGCCATGCACTAACTTCATACAGACAAGTCCTTAGTGCTATAGTCAAAAGAACCTGAATAAGAAAAGAAAGGAACTAAAAGCATTACCAAATTCCTTGGCATGTCCATAGAGAATCACATGACTCTATTGTTTCTAAAAATCAAGTCTGGAGAATCTTTATGTGTCTCCAGCTGGATTTTCCTTAGTAATGTTTAGTGCTACATGCTTTTAGTGGACACTATAAAATGCTATCTATGTTTTCTGTTATGTCTGATGCACAATTAGGTCCCAGAATGTTTCTGCTAGCAGACTGCAAGTCATTTCCTACCTAACAATGCTGTAGTACACCGTCAGCTACAAGTTAAACATAGTAACCTACGAATGTATGGCTTCTGCTTGCATTTCAAAGTCTGCTTGACTATGTACATTGGAAAACCAGGTCTCATTTGGATTCCTTTTTAAAGCTACTCAGCTAGGACATTCTTTTACTGTTGCTTTGTATTCTAGGAGGCACTATGGCATGTGGGAAGTAGAATTTCATCATCCCACTTAAATCTGGATGAATAATGGAAAAAAAAAAAAAAAACCCTGAGCATGTTTTTTAAATTAGTTTTGTCTCAGCCAGGGTCACGTCCCTGTTGTGTTGTCTTCAAGATGACATTCAACATACAAGTGATCAAGTTTTACTGGCAAAAATATTTGTGGAAAGTGAATTTGAAAGGCCTCTGAATACTTGCAAAAGCCAAGTTTTAAATTTGCTTACAGAAATATTTGTGCCAGAAGTGCTCCCATATTTATCCACTCAGGGTTAGAAATAATATGTGACTTACCAGGTGAATCATAATTCTTGCCAGGTGTGACACATGTGCTCTAAAATTTGCATTGGCTCACAGTTGGCTTCTGGGTGGAGTTGAAGATGTTAGACCTTTGACGTATAAAGCTCTAAATAGACTGGGAATTCGCTATCACAGAGACCACTTCTTTCCCTGGTTCATATTATCACATAACTGAGCTCACAGAAAAGATTCAAGCTGGATTGTCCTCTGCCCTGGCTGTAAAGAGTGGGTAGGGGATTCTCTGTGAGGACCTCTTTTCCTTGGCATACATTCCCAGGTGGCAGAAGCAGGAGGACTAGCATTCCTGCAATAGAAATATTGGTGGGGGGCTGATGCATGTTTCCATCCCCCCCCCAATAGCTCAGAGACAAGAGTGGGACCTGGCTATGTTTCCATCCCCACATGCATGCAGTACGAACAGCACTCCACTCCCCATCTTCCAGCCCAGGGAAGGGGAAGGAGCACATGTGCCAGCTACCCTGGTGAGCATTGGTACAGAGCACTGGCAGCCGAGTGGAGTGGGAGAGTAGTGTTAATACATAAGAAACCTGCTGCTGAGGAGATGGTGGGGACCACAGAGTGCCAACAGTCCAGGAACTGCTGGGCTGCCCCTGTGAGTCTCTGTAGCTTCCCTTGCTCTCCCTCCTGACCCATCCCCGCACTACCTATAGCGTGAAATAGTCTGAATCTGTTGATATCCAGGCATGCTGCAAAGCCCAACTGTTTGAGTAGACATTTGGGAGGCAGCTTTGATTTGCAATGTTTGCAGACTAGCAATTATTATTTAGTGGTGCAAGTGGAGAAGAAAAGGGCCTCTCTTGTTTTGCTTTTGTAGTTATTTCTGTATTTGTTTCTATTTAATGGAAGGTCACTTGGAGCACAAGATGTTCTTTTATCATATGCTTCTATAGCCAAATAAATAACACAACTTGAGTTTGAATACTTACAGGCCTGTTCATGTAATACAAAATTAGAAAAGATATTTATTATCCAAATTTGTTTAATCAATAAATACATTTGAGTAAATCATGCTGTGTTTGAAGATAGTCCAAAAGCAGAAAATGATGCTAAAGTAATCAAATGATCTGTTGCAAAATTCCACTCAGTTCTAATCCTATACAAGTGCATCCTGCAGAATCTAACTGAGCAAATTAATTTGCTTTGCCTTTTATAATTTGAGTTGATGAAGGAGAAATGAAAGCAAATTGAAAAGGGTTTGTCAATATGTTTATCTAATAAGCAAACCAATCTCAGTACATGGAGATAATTTCTCTCTTACACATGCTATTGGGACTTAGGCCCAGATTTTTAAAGCTATTTAGGTGTTGCTGTGCAACGCCTAACTAATGTAGAAACCTAAATCTTACTTTCAAAAGGGTTTTAGGTATTTACGAGCCAATATCCCAGATTTAGTCTAAGTGCCCAACTCACTTCTGAAAATGAGAATTAGGGTCCTAAATTGACAGCATATATCAGTCTATGCCTTTTGTTAACTCACTGAGCTGCGAGTAAGAGCTGTCTTTGTACTGCCATCCAGTAACTGGATAATTTAAAAACAAATTTTAAAATGTGTGAAATACATGTGTATTAATTCTGGCCAGATTCTCTCACTTTGCATCTGCAAGCAACCTGAAACAAAAACTGAGAGATTTGACCTGCTCCTATTAATCTTAATGAACATTAACATATGAGTTACTCTGAAAAAAAAATGGCAATTTAAATACTGTTAGCTCTTTCACTGACTGTAACATATAGAATGTCTTACCCTAGCTCTTGGGGGCAGAGGGAGTTAGGTGATAGTTATTGACCCAATAGTTCTTGCGCGGGAAAAAGATGCTAGTACTTTTTGTAACTCACTATTCTTTGAAAATGACACAGATAATCAAAACTTTATTATTAATTTTGGCAGGTGATTGCAGTCCTGGGAACCAGAATACATGGGTTGACAGGTAATGCACTTGTTAAAAGAAACCACACTTTCCTCCAAATGTATGTCAGTGACGTAACTCTTGTTGGAATTGTACCATGTTTCAGAAAATACAATGTTGTTAAAACAACATTGAAAGCAACATGCTTCTTCAAAATTGAAGAAGGCTCTGCATGGCCAGGGACCTGGAAATGATAGGCAGTTAAAATTGCCAAACTCTGTTGCATTGAAGAGCCTAGAAGAAGAAAGAAGAAAAAGATAAATTTCTCCATCAGGGGAGGAGACTAAGTTGATCAATCACAAAACCATAAGTTGTTACTTCTCATCTTTAGCTCACAGCCTCTGCTCCATCCTCAGGAGAAGAGAAGTGATTTTCCCCTTTGTTTCCTTCTGATACCTCAGCATGCTTGAAAGCTTTACACAGCGACCAAAAACCCTCCTAAAGGGAAATGCTTTATCTCTGTACTAGGCATAATGTAGCTTTTCAAAAGGCTATAAAAATATTGCAATTCTATCTCCATTCCGATGTACATTGTTCTCATTGAGGAGATGATTCAGATATTCTCAATTATCTGAACTTAAGTCTCCTGAGTCCCAGTATTTTTATTCAGTGCTGAACTTGCTATAGATGTCTGGATTTACTTCAGAAGGATGAACATCCCCCATCATGTATGTTGGGTGTTTAAGACCATCTTTTTAAAAACCATTTAGTTGGGAAGATCCTATGCCAGCTTGCTGAAGAATATTCACATTGTTTATTCAGCACAGGTCTCCCTCCCCACCCCCAACTGATTGATAAATGTTTGTCACAGGTGGGGCTGCTCCACAGCACCATAAATATATGGTATATGTGTGTGTATGTGTATATATAGATACATGTGCATGTGAATCTGTGAAAAAGAATATAGAGCACAAGTGAGAGAGACAATGACATTTGCTTCTGTTTGATAACTTGGTAACCAGTATCCAGATCAGGGCCGCCCAGAGGATTCAAGGTGCCTGGGGCAAAGTAGGGGAGCTGCAGCTCTTGTACTTACCCGGCAGCGGTCTGGGTCTTCGGTGGCATTTCGGTGGCGGGGGGGCCTTCAGTTGCTCTATATCTTTGGCAGCACCGAAGGGTCCCCCGCCGCCAAAATGCCACCGAAGACCTGGACCACTGCTAGGGGCCCAGGGCCTGGGGCAAATTGCTCTACTTGTCCTCTCCCCCGGCAGCCCTGATCCAGACTGGAATGAAACAGCAGTGGATAAACTAAATCCAGTACTTTGGATGAAAATCTGTATCCCAAGCAAAATATTCTTCAGATTTGTACTGTGGAGCTGTCATATATCCTTTCCTCAAACCCCTAGTGCAATTCCATTGACATGAAAGGGAACAAATCCAGAATATGCAATCCAATGATGATCCAAAAAGCACAATTTTGCAGTCTTTTTGCTCAAGACATCAATATCCAGCACAACTTCCAGATCCTACATTGTCATTATCTCACTACATTTAGGACTCAAGACTCCAGTGAAAAGGAAACTGGCAAAAAAACCCAGCAATTTCCCCATCTCTCAGATTTTTTGAATGTGTTTAGTATCCAAAGTGTCTTGATGATATGAAAGGGTTTCCTGTCATAATTTCTCCCTTCACAACTTTAGTAATAATAACTTGGACTTTCATTGAGTTATGCTTGCTTTATCAAGTGGCAAATTTGACCCCAGGATTCCCAATTCCCTGTGTTGGCTGAAGCAGCCCTTGTGATGTTAGTTTAAACCCTTGCACACTCTAGAGTGGTCTGCACACTTGATTTAGCCTTCTCTATCAATGTGTCAGGTCTTCACAGAGTCTGTGTCTTCCCTGCTGCGGATATGATGCAGGAGAGAAGGGCAAGTCTATAGTTAAACAGCTCCTTGTGTTCATTGCTTCTGAAAATGTGGACATATTTCAGAGTAAAAGACTGTGCCTACAAAATTAGAAGCCACTCCTGAAAATCTAGCCTTCGTGCCAAATTCTGCCTGTAATTTATACATACATCCAGAAACCACAACCAGAGATGGAAATTTGGGGCTGTCACACCCTCCAAGAGGTCTTTCTATAGGTCCTCCAGCAGATCATTTTGCTCTAGTCTCTAATAAAGTATAGAATTGCTCCCTCTTAACCTTACCCCACACAAGATTATACTTGCTCCTGACAAGAATAATCTTTGCAAAGGCCAGTGGGAATGAGTATTCAGCTGGTACAGCTTTCATGGGTGCCATTTTCTAGCTAAGCTTTAAAATTGCTGGAATACAGCACATAATATTTCCACAGACCATAAGGTGAATGTTAGCAGTTATTGCACATTCAGATGCCCAGTGTAACATCAAGGATGCATGAACCCAGCTGTAAAGAGAGAAGTTGCTTTGCTTCCCAGAATCAAAAAAGGCATGCAGATATCTATATCAATATTCATGACACATGCATAAAAAGATGCAAATTGGATTCGCTTTAATAACCTGCTTAGTTCTAGTTACCGCTGCCTGAGAATGTAATGTATGTAGTATGGGCCGCCTTCTCTTCTCATCCTACTTTTACACCAGAATAACTTGACTAATTTCTGTGGCATTGCTCTTGGTTTGCACCAGTGTCAGAGAGAGGGAGAATCACCCCTTATTTTCTCTTCACTTCAACTGCAACGAGACAGGCAGAAAAAAATGCCCTGTCTTTTCTCCAGTTAATTATATACCTTTTGGGTCCTGCTTTCCGAGGAATCTGTGCATTGGTACATTTAAACCACTACTTTATTCAGAAATGATATACTTTGTTTTGCTTCTTAGTAGAGATGTGGTATAGCCACAAAACCAAATCCTATTCAGCCCCAGACACCAGAAAAACAATGCATTTTAGCTCCAGATCCAAATCGTGCCCAACTCTAACATGGTGAATGTGCATTTCTGTTACCTAAACTTACGGTCCTTCCTTTCTTTAGATGCTGTATAATAATTTCCTAGATTTAATCGCTTGCCTCAAGAAAATCTCACTGTCATATCCAGGCAGATCTTTTATACATTATCGGACCACTGTTATGGCAAAATGAGATGACCCTTTCTGAAAACAATGTCATATCAGCAATCTGGCAGACATATGTATCTTTTTCCGTTTCCCAGAATAATTCAACTTTCAGGCATAATAAGTAAAAAGAAAAAAAAAGTAAAACTGGATTGTATGTCACATTTTCCCCTCTCAAAATATTCCTAAGTGTTTTCCAAGTGACCAGATAGAGAAATATGCCAGATATTATACACTGAAGAGTAGCACAGACCCATTCTTGAATATTAGAACCTGCATTAGGGTCTCATTTAGCAAGGTACTTAAACATGGGCCTTATTTTAAAGTCATGAGCAGTCCTATTAATGTCAATGAGACTACTCATGTTCTTAAGTACCTTTCAGAAAAGGGACTTTATTGAGACCGAAAATGGTAGGATTATCCTTTGTTCTTTTCAGACAGTGGAGTGGAAGCTGTGTCTTCCATTTGGAGAGATTTTTAAATCTTATCTAAGGAACAAAGGATCAGATTTTTAAGGTTTCTATCTAGCCTCCTTATAAAATGTATCCACAAAAATTATGCCAACATTTGTCGTCCCCTGAAGGCAGGCATCAAGCATACAGCTCTAGTGCTTGATTTGTACCTGCAATCAGATACTAAGCCTTTTTCAAATAGAACACAGAAATGCAGGCACAATTTTTGGGAGTTTGTTGCAACAAAATGAGAGGTTGCCCTTTACAAATCAGGACCAAACTTTATCAATTCCCTCCCGCCACCTCTAAATTACAATGGTGTTGCCATGAGCTATGGGTGTTTTACCAACATATTTGGAGCTTTAAACTTTTCTAGATTTTTCTGTGTGGAAGTATTTGTTTGTGAGGACCTGGATGGGTTATTTCTCCAGGTGCTTTTTTGTTAAATGGGAATTCTTAAGCTGAATCTTTTCTAAAGGTGCCTCTGTCAGGAGCTATGTCTTCTAGATTCAAATATTGTTCTTGAGCTTAAGTCCCATTCTGAAGTCCAGAGCTTCCTTTTTAAATTAAATCTCATTGAAAAAAGAAAATACCAAGTTTCTGGACAGAACTTTTATATTCCAGCATGTTAATCTGATTGGGTAAGAGTAAACGAAAGCAGAGTTTACCCTCACTGAGTTTGCAAAAGACTCAATGGAGAAGGGAAAGCAGAGATCTGTGTTAATGTTTCCTTGGGAAATGTAAGCCAGAACTGATTTCAGAATATCAAGCCCTGAGCCCTAGATACGCAGCCAACCTCGGCATGCAATGGAAGTCCTCTAATAAACTAAGAACTACAGGAACAATTGGCTGAAGTTCTGAATTGTGGTTGGTTGAAACCCCTGAGGTTTACTTTTTTATTATTTTTACTAGTTTTAATAAAAAAAAATTCAGAAAAAATCCATGGATGCTGTCAACTTTCAACTTCTCTAAACCTTGTGGCAGGCAGTTGCTTTCCCACCAGAGTTTCTAACTTACATTATAATTTGAGTTTTCAACTCAATTGATTAAAATAATAATGCATGGATTTTTATGAAATTTGGCAGTTATGGCAATCTCCCTAACCTAACCCAAAACATATGTTTGGGGATTTCTAGCTCTTAAAGCTCATAAAGTTCATTGGTTTGATGGTGGTACGGGGTGGCAACCAAGGGGTTCACCCCATGCGTGTCCCACAGTTTTTGCATAGTCCCTGCCAGGAAATTAGATCCTGAATCTGTAGGGATGTCGGAGGGCCAACCTACCCTGGCAAAAAATGTCTGTTAGGGCCAGGCACACAGTGTTAGCCTTGGTGTTGCCTAGAGCTACTGCTTCCAGCCATCGGGTAGCAAAGTCCACGAAAGTCAGTACGTACTGCTTTCCTCTGGGCGTCTTTTTTGGGAAAGGACCCAGAATATCCACAGCTACTCACTGAAATGGGACCTCAATTATGGGGAGTGGCTGGAGAGGGGCCTTGACCTGGTCTTGGGGTTTTCCCACTCTTTGGCATACCTCACAAGACTGGACATACTTGGCAACATCCTTGCCCATCCCCTCCCAGTGGAAGGACTTCTCCAACCGGTTCTTGGTTCTGTTCACCCCAGCATGGCCACTGGGATGATCATGGGCTAAGCTTAAGAGCTTCCCCCGGTACTTAGTCGGAACCACCAACTGTTTTTGCGGCTGCCATTCTTCCCGGTATCCACCAGAAAGAATCTCCTTGTATAAAAGTCCTTGATCTATAACAAACCGGGATCGATTAGAAGAGCTGAGAGGCGGTGGGGTGCTCCGTGCCGCCGCCCAAGCTTTCTGAAGGCTGTCATCTGCTTCCTGCTCAGTCTGGAACTGTTCCCTTGAGGCTGGGGTCACCAGTTCTTCCTCAGACTGTGGACTTGGGCTTGGTCCCTCTGGAAGCGATGTAGGTGATGGGGTTGTTTCCGTGGCTGGTGAACCGCTCTCCGCTGGTGCACCTGAGGGTATTTCAGGCTCTGGCTGAGCCTTTTGGGTATGGCTGACTGTTACTTCTGCCAGTTCTGGCTCGCTGGCGCCCTCTGGTGTTGAGTTTGAAGATGTGGTTGCACTTGCTGGTGCTGGTTGCTGTTCCAGTTCCGGGCCTGGGACTGGAGGTGCTGTGGCTGTTTCAGTGGTTGGCATGGAATCCGGGTCCACTACCTCTGTCTGGGTCTCTGGTAACACAGATGGGGTGCCTGTGGACGGCTCAGGAACAGGAATGGGTCTGGAAGCTTGCCTGGTTTGGCTACGTGTAACCATTCCCACTCCCTTGGCCCGCTTCACCTGGTTGGCCAAGTCTTCCCCCAGCAGCATGGGGATAGGATAATTGTCATAGACTGCAAAAGTCCACATTCCTGACCAGCCTTTGTACTGGACAGGCAGTTCAGCTGTAGGCAAGTCTACAGCTTGTGACATGAAGGGGTAAATTGTCACTTGGGCCTTTGGGTTGATGAATTTGGGGTCTACGAAGGATTGGTGGATAGCTGACACTTGTGCCCCTGTGTCTCTCCATGCAGTAACCTTCTTTCCGCCCACTCTCAAATTTTCCCTTCGCTCCAAGGGTATTTGAGAGGCATCTGGGCTTGGGGATCTTTTGGGTGATGGTGGTGTAATGAACTGCACTCGGATGGCGTTCTTTGGACAGTTGGCCTTGATATGTCCCAGTTCATTACACTTAAAGCATCTTCCATCTGATGGGTCACTGGGTCGAGGTGAGTTACTGGAGACTGGTGAAGTGGAAGAATACTGTGTCTGTGGCTTTACTTGGGTTGTAGGTGGGGTTTTTGGCTGCCCTCGGTTGTAGGGTTTATGGTCGGTGTGCCCTCTGGGGTATTCGTTCTCCTTGACAGTAGCTTTCTTGCTTTCTGCCACTTCCATCCATCTGGCTCCAATCTCCCCCGCCTCAGCGAGATTTTTGGGTTTTCCATCTTGTATGTACCGTGTTATGTCCTCAGGAACACCATCCAAGAACTGCTCCATTTGTATGAGGAGGTGCAGTTCTTCCAAGGATTTAACATTGTGTCCTGATATCCAGGCCTCATAATTTTCCCAACGTAGTAGGTGTGTTTGGGAAATGACACATCTGGTTTCCACTTTTGGGTTCTGAAATGCCGACGGGCATGATCTGGGGTTATCCCCATTCTGTATCTGGCCTTGGTTTGAAAAAAGTTTATAGTCGTTCATTTGCTGCTTAGGCATTTCAGCTGCCACCTCTGCTAAAGGTCCACTGAGCTGTGGCCTCAATTCTACCATGTACTGGTCTTCAGGGATGCTGTACCCAAGACAGGCTCTTTCAAAATTTTCCAAGAAGGCCTCGGTGTCATCACCTGCCTTGTAGGTGGGAAATTTCCTGTGATGTGGAACCATAATTGGCGAAGGGTTGTTAGGATTGGCTGGAGCATTTAGCCCAGCTTGCGCTAAGTCCAGTTCATGTTTTCTCTGTTTTTCCTTCTCTTCAGTTTCTTTTTCTTGTTTTTCCATTTCCTGGCGGTAGGCTACCTCTTCTTCTTGTAGTTTTCTGTGGTGGGCTGCATTATTGGCTTCTTCTTGTTTTTGTAGCCTTTCCATCTCTTGTTTGTGAGTTGCCTCATCTCTGGCCATCTGTGTTCTGAGCAGTTCTATCTGTTTTTCCATTGCTTCGAGCTGTACTGCCTCTGGTTTTCGTGACATCTTGTTTTCTTGTGTTGGGGTGCCCTCCGGTGTTTATCTTCTGAACTGCAGGCTCTGTTGCCTCCTGGAGTCTGCCTAGCAACAGTGCCTTTTTCCCTTTCTTCCTCTAGCTAATTTTTTCAATGTAAAGTAAACCAGAAATACCACTTTATTTGCATGTATATAGTGCTGGTATTTGACTCCTAATGGGAGTGCTATTGTGTGACAAAAGACCCTTAATAGTCTCTTAATGGTTGCTTGCTTAATATGCAAGCCACAACTGCCAGAGAGAGCAGAAAAAAAAAATTCTCTCTGGTTCCCTTTTAAAACCAAACTGTCTCTCTCTGCTAAAAAGCCCCTAGCAGAGAAAAGAAAAATATAATATTCCTTCTGGCTTCTGGATTCTATCTGTCTCACCACTGCCACTCATGTCATAAACCTAGTCCCAGATTTGGACCTTAGCGTCCAAAATATGGGGGTTAGCATGAAAACCTCCAAGCTTAATTACCAGCTTGGACCTGGTAAAGCTGCCACCACCCAAAAAATTAGAGTGTTTTGGGGCACTCTGGTCCCCCCAAAAACCTTCCCTGGGGACCCCAAGACCCAAATCCCTTGAGTCTCACAACAAAGGGAAATAAACCTTTTCCCTTCCCCCCTCCAGGTGTTCCTGGAGAGAGACACAGAAGCAAACTCCGTGAATCTAAACAGATGGAGTCCACCCTCTCTATTTCCAGTCCTGGAAACACAAGCACTTCCCTCTTCACCCAGAGGGAATGCAAAGTCAGGCTAGTAAATCTAACACACACAGATTTCCCCCTGACTTCTTCCTCCCACCAATTCCCTGGGGAGCACAGACTCAATTCCCTGGAGTTCCCCACTAAAGAAAAACTCCAACAGGTCTTAAAAGAAAGCTTTATATAAAAAGAAGAAAAATACATAAAAATGGTCTCTCTGTATTAAGGTGACAAATACAGGGTCAATTGCTTAAAAGAAATATGAATAAACAGCCTTATTAAAAAAGAATACAATTCAAAGCACTCCAGCAACTATAGACATGTAAATACAAAACAACAAACCAACTTTGTACTCACAACTTGGAAACAGAAGATTAGAAAGCAGGAAATAGAAAAAATCCTTCTCATAGCTGAGAGAGCATACAGGCAGAAGACCAAGAACAACGGACTCCCACACAAAGTTCCCTCCACCCAGAGTTGAAAAAATCCTGTTTCCTGATTGGTCCTCTGGTCAGGTGTTTCAGATACTTCTTTCCAGGTGAAGAGACGTTAACCCTTAGCTATCTGTTTATGACACATGCTGCCATTTAAATAGACCCTGGTTATCAAGCAATCTCTGAGGTTTTGCCTGCCTGATTCTCACAGACTAGCTGACCTAACTACTTCCTATAAAGAGAGAAATGAACTTCTCAGTGAACCAGCTTGATACACATTAACATGATGAAGTCGAAACAAAATTTTAAACCCACATACATTTGGTGCATAGTTGTTAGATGGCTTTGGAAATTTGAGCAGAAATGGAGATGACTGTACGGTTGCGAGTGCCACCAGCCCATATTCGTGTTCAAAAGTTTGGAATAGGCATCAGTCTTGGGGAAAAAAATATTCACTACATCAAACATTAGTGCTCTTGTCTCTAGCCCAAATGAAAAGCTAGTTTTCTTAGGGATCCGTATTGTTTCTGTTTGGCTTCTCAGGATTTCCCAGCTTTTCTCTGCTTCACACCCTCAAGACCCTCTATCATTTATGATCCTTGAAGCCAAGGTAGATTGGACAGAACAGAGCTCTCTTCAAATCCCATCAACTCCACCCTGTAACTGGAGGAATCACTGTTGTTGAGCAATGCAAGGTCCAGACTGAACAATGAAGGCCAAGACTCTCCTTGTCTAAAAGTTGAACATGTGGTTTCCCCAGCACTTCTATCCCTGCTAGTCCAAGAAGTAAAAGACCAGACTGAAAATTACTATCTGAAAGTATTTACACTGCATCTTTACAGAAATAAAACGTCAGTCCCTGCTCTGAGGAGCTCACAGTCTAAATGACAGGCTTAAATGTGAGTAGAAGCTGTCCCTATGTGACTTGTACTGTGGTGTATCCAGCTCATTAATTTTGATTATTGCGCCTAGTTAGACAGTGTAGGGTAATTCCATAGACCAATTACCAAAATTCATTAAGATTATGTGATCAATTCTCATAGGAAAAATTAAATTTCAATAGAGTTTTTATACCAGTCAGCTGTCCTTACCTTCTGGTGTTTCACACACTGAACTTGCTCATCTCTCTTCTCTCCTTTCCCCCTAACTCCACTCACCTGCCAGTTCCTCTTCTGATTACCTTTCATGAATCTGCTGCTGCAGTCCACCACTGCTGTTTCTCCCTTCAGTTTCCATTCAGTGATCTTGTTCTTTGCACTGCTTCCTTTAGGCACACACTCCTTTTCGGGGCACTCTGAGCAGAGGTAGTATGTGGAAGCACAGTACCCCACAGCAAGAACTCAAGGCAGCAATTGTGGCAGCAATTGCAACAGCAAACACAACTAGCTGGTGATAAGACACCAGAATTGTCACCATAGTTAACAGTCGAAGACATGATAGATCAGAAAAAACGGAGAAGATTGGGTCAGGAAACTCAGGATAGCTGTATTTTAGGTAAAGTGGAGGAGGCCATTTGTTATTACAGGATGGGATGGGCCCTTGGGAAGAATGAGAAGGGTTGGTACAACCACTGATTCTTGAGAAGGGAAAGTCAATCATGGACATGGTGTGGAAAAGAAAGGAGGCTAATAATTGGACCTGGTCTTTGCATAGAAGAAATACAAAGTTCAGATAAGGATTCATATTTTGAGGGATTAGCTAAACCTTTTAGAACCTTCTGAGATTCAACTATCAACATCAATAACATTCTGTAATGCTCAGTTCAGCTCTCATTTAAGTCAGCAGGAGCAGGGTTTAACTCTCCAATGAACAAATGGGACAATTTCCTCCGTTTTTTGAAAGGAGCTACTAGACACTTCAGGCAGTGGATTTCTCGAGGATTACTACACCTCTCAGGTGGTTCAAGTTACTTGCCTGCTGCCACTTGCTTCATAACATAAACTTGAAATATTTCTTGTAATAACCACCAAGAAATGCATTGCTTGTCTCATTTTATTGCTTAGTTAATGATGGATACATAACTTAAATCTAAACAGCACAAACAATCCCTTTGGATAACAGCATATTTCTAATAAACTGCGCTATAAGTTAGATATGTCCTCATTCTGAAGAGGCAAAAGAGTGGTGATATTTACAAAAAAAAAGATGTCTTTGCTTTTACATTGATAAATGTTTATTTTCCTTTAGGCTGGAATTCATTTAAATAGTTTTGGCTCATTGAACAATACAACTTGGAGCCAAAATCAACTGAAATACATTATTCTAGAGACCAAGTCAACAAGACAAGGGAAGCATTTGTGACATTTTTTTTCATAACAGAAAAACATGAAGGATTTATGCTGATTTTATTTCTTTTCTTTGATAATTGCATACATTTAAAGCCATCGGGGAGCTATAAAGCACAGGGCAGCTAAAAAGGTGGAAGCAAAGGTGTTTTCACACCTTTATGCCCATCTAATCCTGGCCACCATATTCCCTGTCCCCCCACCCAGGTCTTCAACGTTCACTCTACACAAGGGCTGCAAGGGGATAGTTTAGGGCTGATGTAGCATGTTGCATGCCACTAAGGGAAACCCCTGAAAGCCAGTTGGTTTCTCTGTGCTGTTGAGCAGACAAAGCAGCAATATCTGGGCCAAGGATCGGACTCCATACTGTCTGGATGTTTCACAATGGCTATTTGCATCTATCAAAATGCAAAAAACATTTCCAGACATTCCAAACCTGTTTAAATTAAAGCTCCACAAAATCACCAGCATATACTAGCTGGTTAATAGCCCTAGGAGGTAGGTAAGTAGTATGAATTCTCTCATACAGATGGAAGAAACAGACACAAAGAAGTTAAATGATTTGACTGAGGCTATCCAAGACTATAGTGAGCAGCAATAGCATAGCTAGGACTACAACTCAGGACATTCCAATTCCCAGGTCTGTGCTTAAACCAGTAAACTACACCACTCTATGTATCCTACTCTATTAAACTAAATTGAATATGAACTAATGATGGAGGGGGGTATTTGTCTGAGCTTTCAGCCTGCTCAGCTAGGCCATGTGGTCTAGCCCAGCAGTTATCTTTAAGTCAAACTCCTTGTTCTTCAAGTATCCTTTCTCTCACAGTCACAGTTTCTTTTATCTGCTTGGGCAGCTTGACACTGCTCTTTATTAATGTACTTACATGTCACTTCTCCAGTGCAGATTTTTTTTAAATGTTACATAAGAACGGCCGTACCGGGTCAGACCAAAGGTCCATCTAGCCCAGTATCTGTCTACCAACAGTGGCCAATGCCAGGTGCCCCAGAGGGAGTGAAGCTAACAGGCAATGATCAAGTGATCTCTCTCCTGCCATCCATCTCCATCCTCTGATGAACAGAGGCTAGGGACATCATTCTTTACCCTTCCTGGCTAATAGCCATTTATGGACTTAGCCACCATGAATTTATCCAGTTCCCTTTTAAACATTGTTATAGTCCTAGCCTTCACAACCGCCTCAGGTAAGGAGTTCCACAAGTTGACTGTGCGCTGTGTGAAGAAGAACTTCCTTTTATTTGTTTTAAACCTGCTACCTATTGATTTCATTTAGTGACCCCTAGTTCTTGTATTATGGGAATAAGTAAATAACTTTTCCTTATCCACTTTCTCAACATCACTCATGATTTTATATACCTCTATCATATCCCCACTTAGTCTCCTCTTTTCCAAGCTGAAGAGGCCTAGCCTCTTTAATATTTCCTCATATGGGACCCTCTCCAAACCCCTAATCATTTTAGTTGTGCTAGAATATCTTTTTTGAGGTGAGGAGACCACATCTGTACACAGTATTCGAGATGTGAGCATACCATGGATTTATATAAGGGCAATAATATATTCAGTCTTATTCTCTATCCTCTTTTTAATGATTCCTAACATCCTGTTTGCTTTTTTGACTGCCTCTGCACACTGTGTGGACATCTTCAGAGAACTGTCCATGATGACGCCAAGATCTTTTTCCTGACTCGTTGTAGCTAAATTAGCCCCCATCATATTGTATGTATAGTTGGGGTTATTTTTTCCAATGTGCATCACTTTACATTTATCCACATTAAATTTCATTTGCCATTTTGTTGCCCAATCACTTAGTTTTGTGAGATCTTTTTGAAGTTCTTCACAATCTGCTTTGGTCTTAACTATCTCTTGAGTAGTTTAGTATCATCTGCAAACTTTGCCATCTCACTGTTTACCCCTTTCTCCAGATCATTTATGAATAAATTGAATAGGATTGGTCCTAGGACTGACCCTTGGGGAACACCACTAGTTACCCCTCTCCATTCTGAAAATTTGCCATTTATTCCTACTCTTTGTTCTCTGTCTTTTAACCAGTTCTCAGTCCATGAAAGGACCTTCCCTTTTATCCCATGACAGCTTAATTTACGTAAGAGCCTTTGGTGAGGGACCTTGTCAAAGGCTTTCTGGAAATCTAAGTACACTATGTCCACTGGATCCCCCTTGTCCACATGTTTGTTGACCCCTTCAAAGAACTCTAATAGATTAGTAAGACACGATTTCCCTTTACAGAAACCATGTTGACTATTGCTCAACAGTTTGTTTTTCTATGTGTCTGACAATTTTATTCTTAACTATTGTTTCGACTAATTTGCCTGGTACTGATGTTAGACTTACTGGTCTGTAATTGCCGGGATCACTTCTAGAGCCCTTTTTAAATATTGGCGTTACATTAGCTAACTTCCAGTCATTGGGTACCGAAGCTGATTTAAAGGTCAGGTTACAAACCTTAGTTAATAGTTCCGCAACTTCACATTTGAGTTCTTTCAGAACTCTGGGGTGAATGCCATCTGGTCCTAGTGACTTGTTAATGTTGAGTTTATCAATTAATTCCAAAACCTCCTCTAGTGACACTTCAATCTGTGACAGTTCCTCAGATTTGTCACCTACAAAAGCCAGTTCAGGTTTGACAATCTCCCTAACATCCTCAGCCTAGCCTAGCCAGGACCCTAAGGAGTTTCTTCCTCCCAGCCAGCTTGGTCAAGCACCCCTGAGACAAGGGAGAGAGGCAGCAGGGATTGCCTTGTGTTTCACTGATGGTGTTATTACTCAGAATCCTGCTGGAGAAGGTGTTGTGTAGGCAGGGATGGAATTTGAGAATAAGTCAAAATATCCCTCTTCAGCTTGCTTGCGTAGCTGGATTAAATCTCATAATAAAAATGCAGTTGTTATTGTTCTAATTTACTTCCATACTTAATTACTTGTACTCCAAACGCAAGCTGTGAAGACTGAAGCAAAGAATCCATTTAGTTTCTCCGCAATGACTTTATTGTCTTTAAGCGCACCTTTTGTATTTTGATTGTCAAGGGGCCCCACTGGTTGTTTAGCAGGCTTCCTGCTTCTGATGTACTTAAAAAACATTTTGTTATTACCTTTGGAGTTTTTGGCTAGCCGTTCTTCAAACTCCTCTTTGGCTTTCTTATTACACTCTTGCACTTAAGCTGGCAGTGTTTGTGCTCCTTTCTATTTGCCTCACTAGGATTTGACTTCCACTTTTTAAAGGAAGTCTTTTTATCTCTCACTGCTTCTTTTAATGGTTGTTAAGCCATGGTGGCTCTTTTTTAGTTCTTTTACTGTATTTCTTAATTTGGGGTATACATTGAAGTTGGGCCTCTATTATGGTGTCTTTAAAAAGGGCCCATGCAACTTGCAGGGATTTCACTTTAGTCACTGTACCTTTTAACTTTTGTTTAACTAACCCCTCATTTTTGTATAGTTCCCCCTTTTGAAATTAAATGCCACAGTTTTGGGCTGTTGAGGTGTTCTTCCCACCACAGGGATGTTGAATGTTGTTGTATTATGGTCACTATTTCCAAGCGGTCCTGCTATAGTTACCTCTTGGACCAGCTCTTGCACTCCACTCAGGATTAAATCTAGAGTTGCCTCTCCCCTTGTGGGTTCCCGTACCAGCTGCTCCATAAAGCAGTCATTTAAAGTATCGAGAAATTTCATCTCTGCATTTCGTCCTGAAGTGAAATGTTCCCAGTCAATATGAGGATATTTGAAATCCCCCACTATTATTGGGTTCTTAATTTTGATAGCCTCTCTAATTTCCCTTAGCATTTCATCATCACTATTACTGTCCTGGTCAGGTGGTCGATAATAGATCCCTAATGTTATATTTTTATTAGAGCATGAAATTTCTATCCATAGTGATTCTATGGAACATGCGGATTCGCTTAAGATTTTTACTTCATTTGAATTTACATTTTCTTTCACATATAGTGCCACTCCTCCCCCTGCACGACCTGATCTGTCCTTCCGATATATTTTGTACCCCGGAATTATTGTGTCCCATTGATTGCTCTCAGTCCACCAGGTTTCTGTGATGCCTATTATATCAATATCCTCCTTTATCACAAGGCACTCTAGTTCACCCATCTTATTATTTAGACTTCTAGCATTTGAGTACAAGCACTTTAAAAACTTGTTCTTGTTTATTTGTCTGCCCTTTTCTGATGTGCCAGATTCTTTGTGACTGTTTATCATCTGATCCGGCCCTTACATTATCCTCTTCTGTCCTTTGTTCCTGACTATAACCTGGAGATTCTCTATCATCAGACTCTCCCCTAAGAGAAGTCTGCGTCCAATCCACATGCTCCTCTGCAGCAGTCGGCTTTCCCTCATCTCCTAGTTTAAAAACTGCTCTACAACCTTTTTAATGTTTAGTGCCAGCAGCCTGGTTACACTTTGGTTTAGGTGTAGCCCATCTCTCCTGTACAGGTTCCTCCCATCCCAAAAGTTTCCCCAGTTCCTAATGAATGTAAACCCCTCCTCTCTACACCATCGTCTCATCCACGCATTGAGACTCTGAAGCTCTGCCTGCCTACCTGGCCCTACCCATGGAACTGGGAACATTTCTGAGAATGCCACCATAGAGGTCCTGGATTTCAGTCTCTTCCCTAGCAGCTTAAATTTGGCTTCCAGAACATCTCTCCTACCCTTCCTTATGTCATTGGTACCTACATGTACCACGACCACCGGCTCCTCCCCAGCACTGCACGTAAGTCTGTCTAGATGCCTCGAGAGATCCGCAACCTTCGCACCAGGCAGGCAAGTCACCATACGGTTCTCCTGATCATTACAAACCCAGCTATCTACGTTTCTAATGATTGAATCTCCCATTACTAACACCTGCCTTTTCCTAGCAACTGGAGTTCCCTCCCCCAGAGAGGTAACCTCAGTGCGAGAGGCAACCCCAGCACCATCTGGAAGGAGGGTCCCAACTACGGGAAGGTTTCCCTCTGCTCCCATTGACTGCTCTGCTTCCCTGGGCCTTTCTTCCTCCTCAACAGCACACAGACTGTCTGAGCGGAGGTGGGACAATTCTACAGTGTCCCGGAAAGCCTCATCAACATACCTCTCTGCCTGTCTTAGCTCCTCCAGTTCCGCCACCCTGGCCTCCAAAGTCCATATGTGGTCTCTGAGGGCTAGGAGCTCCTTGCACCAACTGCACACATACGCCACCATTTGGTACAACTGGCTTATAAACTATTCATTATGGTCACTATCTGTTCCCTATCAATTCTCCTTGCAAAGAAGTCCACTGCACAGCAGATCCCATCATCAGAGTCAAATGGAAATCCTGTTCCTCTTGAGGGCTGGGAGCTTTTGTATTCCATTGGCTCTCAATCTTGATGCTGTATTCAGAGGGTGGGAAGAGAAAGGAGGGAAAATGTTACAGCCTCTGCTCTTAACCGGCCATTTTCTGCAAATAAAGGGTCATTACAGGTCTTTACAGGTCTTCAGAATTCTCGTATCTCAATCAAATTGAGTTTCTATGGAATCATGTTAAATGTAAAAAAGGGAAAAAATCCAAACACACACACATCCATACAACACACCAGGAAGAAAAAAAGCCTCTCTGTAACACTAATATGGAATGGGTTTTCTGATAACCAAAGCTGATGTAAATTGGGAGGTAACTGATGAAATTATGAAATCCAGGTGCTCCCATATTGACCGATAATGGGGAAATGCTGTGTTGTTTTTTTTATTCTCTCTTATTTTTTTAAACTGTCTATAATTTTCACTTCTGTCAGTTAAATTTTATCCATTTTACTTAAAACCACCAATATCAGGCATTCTGGATTCAGTTTTGCATCTTGCTCCATATATGTGTCTTGAAAAATGGAAAAAAAAAACCCAAAACCTCTCACATCTTTGGAAAAAGCTCTACATTTTATCAGCATTTAAGTGCTTCTAGATTAAAATAACCCCCTCAATGTGTCTATTTTTTTAAAAGCTATGTAGAGACGTCAGTCTAATTTTTAAATTGCTACTCCATATGAATATTTGCTGTAACAAATAGATTCTTGTAAGGAATTTGGTCTGCCTTGTGAACACTCAGCACACTTTCAAGTTACCTTTCAAGCATTCTGATGAGAAATCATAACTTAATCTGTTGTTCTATTAAAGGAAAAAACAAAACAACCCCCCCCCACAACTTGTTTTTTTTTTTTAAATGATCATGAGGACCATTTCTAAAATGACATCATTTTAGCTGGGCTGTAAAAGCATCTGGCATTTTTTCTGCTAGCAGAATTTTTTTATACTCTTTCCTATTCTGACTCATTCTTTGCTCCACTAATTATGGCTGACCTAAACCCCTGGCACAACACCAAATAGTGAATTTGTTGTAGATGTTATAAGACAGGAAAAATGCCACAGTACGTTGGTGGCCTACATTTGTTAGTAAAACCCTTTTATGCATGACACATTGTATACATTGCACATCAGCTAGTGTTTTCCTCAAGGTGGAAATAGTGTCATATAAAAACGTTCTTTATTTTTGGCCCAGCATGCCTACTGTTTCCTGCCTTGAACACTGATTCATCTAGGCACACAATCACTGCAAGGCAGGTTTAGCTCTTTCATATGCAGCAGAAGGTACAATGTTAACTGATAACACGTGGTCATTCTTTGATTGCTATTTGCAATACTTACATATGCTGTGCTTTTCGTAAGACCATGGCAAAGCTCTTTCCCTGTGTAAGATGAAGAATCCTGGATTAAAGCTAGGGATTATCTCACCAACCACAAGCAGATTCAGAAAGTATGTATTTCTTACATACATACAATTTAAATATTCTGTAACCTTAAAGTGGGTTTTTTTGGTCCCACATAAGTATTCAGTATTTATCCAATTTTCTTCTCTCTTCCCTCTTTCTGTCCTTTTTATCTCCTGTAATAGTGTGGGGATCATCTTGATGCACTCCCTGGTGGTCAGATTTGGCACTGCAGGTAAACTCAGGCTTTGGTTTCCCCTCCCCAGAGTTTAAACCAGGGGTTCTCAAACTGGGGGACATGAGAGTATTACATGGGGGGGGGGTCATCGGCTGTCAGCCTCCTCCCCAAACCCCACTTTGCCTACAGCATTTATAATGGTATTAAATATATTTTAAAATGTTTTTTAAATTTATAAGGGGGGTGGGTCACACTCAGAGGCTCGCAATGTGAAAGGGGTCACCAGTACAAAAGTTTGAGAACTACTGGTTTAAAGTAACAATTCCATGCAGGCCTTTCTAGCATTAAAGAGTGATGTGTTTGGATGGTCTCACTTATTTAACAGAAAGGACAACACAAAAACATAAATGAAAGCTTCAGTCAGCTACTTCATCAGAAACTCTCCACCTCTAGACTGGGGAGGGATAGCTCAGTGGTCTGAGCATTGACCTGCTAAACCCAGGGTTGTGAGTTCAATCATTGAGGTGGCCACTTAGGGATCTGGGGCAAAATCAGTACTTTTCCCTACTAGTGAAGGCAGGGGTTTGGACTCAAGGACCTTTCAAGGTCCCTTCCAGTTCTAGGAGATAGGATATCTCCATTTTAATCAATGTTATGTCTTGCCCCTCTAGCCACGGAACACTCTCAGGCTGAATTCCCTGTCTAGAGCATGGGCCTCTGCAGGGCATTTAGCCAAATGCCACTCTTCCCCTGATAGTGTATTCCTCTCTGCTGAGCACGGGGTAGTCCCAAGTAGCTCTTCAGGAAGTCCTGTGCCCAGCTCATTCCCATGTGCTGCTCCGGTCCCTTTTCTGAGAGCTCTCCTCAATAGGTAAAGGAACGCATCTGGACTCGCTGAAAGTTCAAGGCCTGTGGTCAGAGCAGGAAGCTTCTCTGCCTATCAGTGTCTTGGAGTTTCGTGCCATCTACAATGCCTGACAGACCTTTCAAGATCACATCAGAGATATAACGGTTCTCATAGTCACTGGCAATTGCACCATGACGTATTATGTAAACAGACAGGGAGTGCACACTCGAACATGCTTTGTGAGAAGGTGATCAGGCTCTGGCAGATTTGTATCAGGGAAAACATTACCCCTGTGGCTGATCACTTGCCTGTGATCCACAATGACCTGGCAGATCAACTTAGCAGAAAATTCTCCCTGAATCACAAGTGATCTCTGAAACCCAGAATACTACCATCCATTTTTGCAGTTTGGGGCATCTCGATGATTGACCTGTTTGCCATGAGACACAACAAGAAATGTCAGTTGTTTTGCTCCCAGAGGTATCTCAGTCCAGCTTTCTTGATCAATGCTTTTCACGTGAGCTGAGAATTGACACCCCTTTTGCCTTTTCTCCAATACCGATCATCCTGCAGGTCATTCTCAAGCTGAAATTGGATTATGCCAAGTGCATTCTCATTGCATCAGTGGCTCTGAGACAATGCTGGTTCTCTGACCTCCTCACGTTATTGGTTTGGCCTCCCATATCCCTTCCTCTTCATTCTGACTTCCTGACTCAGCATCGCGGTGAGGTTTCACATCCAGCACTCAGCTCTCTGCATGTCACGCCATGAATGTTGCATGGTTAGGTGAGGAAAAGGAATGCTATTTGGAGGTGGTCAGGCAGAACTTGCTTAAAAGTAGGAAGCCCTCCATCAGGTGAGCCTATGCAGCCAAGTGGATGCGGACTTTTTGTGATGTGATATAATGTGATGTTAGCCCGGAAAGTTCAACTGGTGCTGGCTTATATCCAGGACATGTTGGAATACCGGTTATACCTTTAGTCTTCTGATATTGCACTTAGTTCACTGAGAGTCCACCTGATAGCGATTTCATCCTCCCATCCATAGGAAGTCAGTGTTTTCAAACTCCATGGCAGTGACATTCTTGAAAAGAGTCATTCATCTCCACCCGCCTGTTAAAGAGGCAGTTCCTTTGTGGGACCTTAATATTGTCTTAGCAGCTCATATGGTAACTCCATTTGAGCCTCTGGCAATATCTTCTTTCCCCGTTCTGTCAGAAAACTGCCTTCCTTATGATGATAACATCATGCAAGGAGAGTGTGCAAGCTGCAGGCTTTGATGGCAGAGCCTCCTTACGTTCACTCTAATTTTTTATCAAAGGTGATTTCCCAGTTTCACTTGAACCAAGTTATATATCTGCCAGTGTTCTTCCCTAAGCCACATGCAACCGCAGAGGAACAGCATCTCAACACATTGGATGTCCAGTGATGTTTAGCTTTTTGTCAGGGTAGAAGTAAACCTTTCTGTTCCTCACCTTGCATGTTTGTTTCATGTGTGGTGAGATGGGGTGCATCTATCCTGCGCTGGCTCTGCAGGGGTTAACTGTGCATTGCAGGCTGAGGAAGCCACGCCTCTTCACCTCTGCTGGGCATGCTCAGCCTGGAGCCAAGGTATAAAAGGAAGCAGCCCAGCTCAGTCTGGGCAGGCTGCTGAAGGGTGAGGATGCAGACTGCAGGCTCTCTCCAGGGAGCTGCCACAAGCCCTGACCCCAGAGTCAAGGCATGTAGAGCTCCAGACGGATTCCAGGCTGCCTGAAAAAAGAAAAGAGGCTGCATTCTCCAGAGCTATGCCACCTGAGGACCCCAGGGACCCGTGGACCCTCGCTGACAAAGACAAGGTAGGAAGCAGCCCAGGGGACTTAGACTTTGCTCCGGTGAGTGAATTGAGGAACCAGTCAGCATGTTTCAGGAGGATCCCCGCTGACTCGATAGCAAGTAACCTGGCCACTTCCAGGGCCCTGGGCTGGGGCTCGAAGGAGCAGGGAGGGCCCAAGTCCCCCCCATCCTGGGCGCCACACACTCCTGAGTGGTGCCCCACTTCCCCAATGGGCCAATAGGGCACACAAGCCCCCAGAAGGGTGCAACTTTATTAATTCTGGCCATTAGGCCATGCTGCCCTGAAGAGAAGGGCCACTTTATTGACTCTAGCCATTGGACCACACAGCCCTGTGTGGAAGGGCGACTTTATTGACTCAGGCCACTAGGCCGTATTAGCAGGTTCCATAGTAAAGGTCATTAACATAAGACCTAACCGGCTGCAGTACAGTCTCTTCCCTTTCTTGTGACCAGACACTCCGTGACGTGGTGCACCTACCCCATGACACGTGGACAGGATCAAGTGGTCTCTAGAGCCTTGTGTAGATACACAAATGTGTATCAGCATCCTATCCGCAAAAATTATCTGTGGATATCCGCAGATATCCATGGATTGCAGGGCTCTACACTGGGGGCTGGGGTGAGGTTCCAAGGTATCTCCGCTGCCAGAGCCCAGTCGGGGAGAGCCGTGGGGAGTGTGTGTGGAGTCACGGACCTCCACCTGCCCTCGGCCAGGAGGGGAACCTGGCGTGCAGGGACACAGCCTGGGGCTGCTCTCTCCCCTCTCACCCCTCTGCACTGCAGGCAGGTGGATGGTCCACCCCAGCTCCCCACGGCTCTCCAGCTGAGCTCCATGCTGGGGTGAGGGGGGAGACTGTGGTGCTTGGGCCCCCAGTCCAAGGCAGGTGGAGGGTCCGCTGCAGCTCCCCACAGCTGCCCGCCTGTCTCTTACCATGGCCCGGCTCTGGCTCCAAGCCACCCCTCTTCCCCGGCCAGAGCCAGGTTGGGGAGAGAAGCACAGGCAGCTATGTGGAGCTGCGGCAGACCTTTCACCTGCGCTGGGCATGGGGCCCAAGCAGCCCCCCGCCCAGTGTCTGTGCTCCCCAGGCCACCCGCCCAGGGCAGGTGGAGGATACATGCCGCGATTCCTCACAGCTGCCCACTGAGCTCTTACTGTCAGAGCCCTGTGCAGTTACAAAATTTGTATCCACATCCGCACTGCTATCTGCAGAAATGGTCCACGGCTATAAAGTGGATACCTATGGATTTGCAGGGCTCTCGTGGTCTCTTCACAGACAATATCCAAGTGGATAACTTCCTGTATCATGACAGCATATGAAGTAGCCCAGGCTCCGTCTCCTCAAGGGGTACAAGCTCAATCCATGAGAGCTCAGGTAATGTTCTAAGTGACGTTCCTATATTGGAAATTGCAGGGTGGCCACTTTGTCCACTCTTCATCCTTTTGCAAACCACTGTGCCATCACAGCTGTGGCCAGATTAGAAGCCAATTTGCCCAGCCTTACTGCCAAATAAAGAGAGGCTGAAGCAGACAAGTTCAGGAAATACAATGGCTAAACTTGAGTGTCTAAAGTTAGGCTTTTATGACTTGACTTTCAAAAGTGCTGAAGACCTAAGAGCTCCCACTGATATCTATTATCGTTGCACATGTATAACGCTTTTGGAAAATTATGCCACTGAATCCATATTTAATCATCTAAATAAGGGGCCTGACTTTCAAAGGTGCTGAGCATTTGCAGTTTTTAGCTAAAATCAGTGGGAATTGTTGGTGCTCAACATTTCTGAAAATCAGGCAACTTCTTTAGGTAACTAAATATGGGTGTAGATGCCTAAATTTAGACACCCAAGTATCAAATTTTAGTCCGATTCCTTATTCACACTAGTGTCAATCTGGTCAAGAGAGAGAAACTGGTATGAGAAGAGAAGCAGGCCTACATCTCTTAGATCACTTCAGAATGTTTGGTCACAGAGACAACACTCATTATCCTGAAAGTGATTCTCCGTAGTCTTCAGAAAAATAGGGTAGACTGGCTCTTATTCAGGGAGCTATCTGTAGTTTTTCCCTAGATGTTACACTTCTATGTTCACTTCATGCTAATGTTCCTCTTCATGCTAATGCTTGTAACTCAGAATGAGAGTTGAAAACCAAACTATAACAAACACATGAAATCTGGCCCCGTCTTCTGTAATTTAAACAGTGATTTCTGTAAATAATTTAATACACGAGAAAGCTGTAAGGAGATCATCTACTTACTCTTTACTGTAAGTTACATCCCCTTTTTACACAGTCTCTGCTTCTCTTCAACATGTACCTCCCACTGCCAGGTAGCTGGCAACCTTCCCAAGATGCGGTAATGTGAACAAGAGGACTACACAGAACCACTTCTTTGTTCAAATGGTGTAAAAATGTGAAATATGCAAGACATACATACTAGAATAGAGAATCCTTATCTTCAAGATGATGACTTCAGACACATTCCTCATGACAGATGTGAAGTTTACAAGTTATCAGTAGAAACATGCCCTGACAGAAATAGCTTAAAGTAACTGCTCCTTGGGAGGTATTGGCATATTTGTTACAATGAGCCACCAATACATGTAGGACCTATTTCATTTAGGCTCTATTCAGCAAAGAACATAAGAACACAAGAATGGCCATAATGGGTCAGACCAAAGGTCCATCCAGCCCAGTATCCTGTCTACTGACAGTGGCCAATGCCAGGTGCCCCAGAGGGAATGAATCAAACAGATAATGAACAAGCAGGGGTGGCTCCAGGCCCCAGCATGCCAAGCGTGTTCTTGGGGAGGCAAGCCGCGAGGGGCGCTCTGCCGGCGCCGCAAGGGCGGCAGGCAGGTTGCCTTCAGCGGCTTGCCTGCAGAGGGTCCGCTGGTTCCGCGGCTTCGTAGGACCTCCCGCAGGCATGCCGCCAAAAGCAGCCTGCCTGCTATGCTTGGGGCGGCAAAATGCCTAGAGCTGCCTCTGTGAACAAGTGATCTCTCTCCTGCCATCCATCTCCACTCTTTGACAAACAGGCTAAGGACACCATTCCTTATCTATCCTGGCTAATAGACATTAATGGACTTAACCTCCATGAATTTATCTAGTTCTCTTTTAAACCCTGTTATAGTCCTAGCCTTCACAACTTCCTCAGGCAAGGCATTCCACAGGTTGACTGTGCACTGTGTGAAGAACGTCCTTTTATTTGTTTTAAACCTGCTGTCCATTAATTTCATTTGGTGGCCCCTAGTTTTTATATTATGGGAAAAATAAATAACTTTTTCTTATTCACTATCTCCACACCACTCATGATTTTATATACCTCTATCATATCCCCCCTTAGTCTCCTCTTTTCTAAGCTGAAAAGTCCTAGCCTCTTTAATCTCTCCTCACATGGGACCCATTCCAAACCCCTAATCATTTTAGTTGCCCTTTTTCTAATGCCAATATATCTTTTTTGAGATGAGGAGACCACATCTGTATGCAATATTCAAGATGAGGGCATACCATGGATTTATATAAGGGCAATAAGATAGTCTCCGTCTTATTCACTATCCCTTGTTGAATGATTCCTGTTTGCTTTTTTGACTGTCGCTGCACACTGCGTGGACGTCTTCAGAGAACTAGCCAAGATGATTCCAAGATCTTTCCTGATTAGTTGTAGCTAAATTATCCCCCATCATATTGTATGTATAGTTGGGGTTATTTTTCCAATGTGCATTACTTTACATTTATCCACATTAAATTTCATTTGCCATTTTGTTGCCCAATCACTTAGTTTTGTGAGATCTTTTTGAAGTTCTTCACAGTCTGCTTTGGTCTTAACTATCTTGAGCAGTTTAGTATCATCTGCAAACTTTGCCACCTCACTATTTACCCCTTTCTCCAGATCATTTGACTAAGTTGAATAGGATTGGTCCTAGAACTGACCCGTGTGGAACACCACTAGTTACCCCCTTCCGTTCTGAAAATCTACCATTTATTCCTATTCTTTGTTCCCTGTCTTTTAACCATGAAAGGATCTTTCCTTTTATCCCATGACAACTTAATTTACATAAGAGCCTTTGGTGAGGGACCTTGTCAAAGACTTTCTGGAAATCTAAGTACGCTGTGTCCACTGGATTCCCCTTGTCAACGTGGTTATTGACCCCTTCAAAGAACTCTAATAGATTAGTAAGACATGATTTCCCCTTACAGAAACCATGTTGACTTTTGCCCAACAAGTTATGTTCTTCTATGTGTCTGACAATTTTATTCTTTACTATTGTTTCACCTAATTTGCCTGGTACTAACGCTAGACTTATTAGTCTGTAATTGCTGGGATCACCTCTAGAGCCCTTTTTAAATATTGGTGTTACATTAACTATCTTCCAGTCATTGGGTACAGAAGCTGATTTAAAGAACAGATTACAAATCATAGTTAATAGTTCCGCAATTTCACGTTTGAATTCTTTCAGAACTCTTGGGTGAATGCCATCTGAAATGTATGATTGACTTTAAACACAGGAGCAGTCTCATTGAAGTAAATAGAATGACTCACATGCTTAAAATTAGGCATTTGCTTAAGTATCACTACCTTGCTGAACTGAGGCCACAAGGTGCAGAAAACCACATAATGAGTTATGAGTCTGATCAGATCCAGATCTCCTTGCACCTTTCAGGTAGATTATTGATTATTTTAAAATTCAAGTTATCTGATAACTCAGAGAGTAGGAGAGAACATGTGAATAGGACTTTACATCATTCCAACTCCATTTGTGACCTGAGAGGAGGAAGAAATATAGCATGTTATACATTGCAGAGCTAGAATGTACTTCTAATTAGAGATAACTGAAGCTAGCATGTCTCAGTTTGAATAAGCACCCAAATATCTGTGTGTCTATCTAAATATCTGGGTGTTTTCTGGCTATCCAAACCTCAGAGTCTTGCCTGACTAAGGACTGCAGGATTGGGTCCATTGGGATTCATTCATCCCTGGTCTGGTTCCACTGAAGCTGTAGTGGAATTACACCAGAAGTGCTGAGTTTTTTTCTGAAATCAGACCCCTTTATGATTTCTCAGGTTAGGTACCCAAAACTACCAGTCACTTTTGAAGATCTTCACCATTGTGTGATCATTTCAAGACACCTATTATGTTGCACTGTTGAATATATGAATTCTTTATACAGTAAAAATGGGCAGTGTATGATCATCAGAACACTGGAAACATGCTGATTTAAACAACAGTTAGCAAAAAGACTTCTGGTTCTCATTACTGAAACCATTAATTTGGGGGGAGGGCATTTGTTCCATGTGAAACATACTATTAAAGTTGGCCCACAAAATAGCCGGAGACTCCTTCCATGTTGCATTACAGATGGAGGTACAAATTGTTGGCATTTTATATGGACGCTGCTTACACATCATTTCCTGTATGTTATATGTCCCTCTTGAAATATATATTGAAAATGTCAAAAATCCTAAATAGAGAGGAGAACTAGTAGCATACATAATGTTTTATATTTTCTTTGATGGTGATAAAGGTTGAATGTAGGCACCAATACAGAAAAAGTTTCTTTTAAACATTTTTCAACATATTATTCATGTAGAAGATGAAACCCATTTATATAAGTCATATGAGCTTCCTCACAAATTTAGCATCCAAGATTTTGAAGAGTCATAAGATGCATGTTAGGTTCCTAAGAACCACAAATAATTTTAAATGAAAGATGTAAATTGTAATTATTCATCTATGCAGGTGGTAGATAATGAATTTGGGAGCTAGTTATGGGTTTTCTGTATTTAAATATGAATTTCAGGATAGGAAAGTCTAAGATTGTGATGTAAAAGTCTACTGTCAGCTTAAGTGCTATAATAATGTGTCCTTGGGGAAAAGGTGAAAACAGTAGAGATGAAAATATTCAATTAATAATAATCATGAAAAAAGAAAAACATGAGTGAAAAGTAAAGCTGCAAGTTTTAATTTTACCTTTTGATATTAATATCCTTATACTGTGCATATATAGAAAATCTCACACCCATATACACACACAAATATATAATTTTCCAGGTCAGATTTTCAAATAAGATAGCGCAATGGGGCCCTGATATCAATTGGGGGTCTCTAACAATAGCTAAAGTAATATTGCAACTAATAATAATGCAGCTGTGTGTGTTCAAAATATGTATGGAATTCTGTACACAACTTGCACCTGCAAATACAATTGTTCATGCAAATTAGATTCAAATTATCATGCTCGTCATTTGTATGCATACTTGCCTAACTTGCACACATACCTATGGTAAATGTCTACACATATTGGGTGTGCAACTAAGCACCTAATCTGTTCACAAAACACAGAGCTTATCTAGCCATATTTTCAAACAACATATGTAATTCTACACGACTTACACACACCCTGCAAGTTCATTGAAGTTAATTGGCTGACAGAGGGGCACCTCTATGCAGAATTTGACGTAGCATATGTGTGCAAATTGCCCTGACACTGTGATATATTACAGTGAGATGTATTCCAATGTCATTAACATAGCTCAGTGTGATTGATTCAGCTCAATATGATTGGCTCATAGATTCATAGCTTTTAAGGTCAAAAGGGACCATTGTGATCATCAGATCGGATCTCACGTATAACGTTGGCCATAAGACTTCCAGGAATTAATTCCTGCTTCAAGTCCAATAGTTCTAGTTGAACTAGAGAATATCTTCTAGACAAACATGCAATCAAAATTTAAAATTTTCCAGTGATAACTTAGCATATGTGCAATGTGCCTCACGTGGCGTGTGACCAGGATCCATCACCAAATTTGGTCCACTAGTTCTATCATTAGCTTTCCTGGCTTAGGCTGGGTACTGATGGGGAATGCGACATGAATGCTGGTCCATGCCCTCAATGAAGTAGGGTGGGCCCAGGTCCCCTACTCCCGCTCCACTTGCCACTAGATGTGGCTACTGGGGGCTACAGCTACTGACTGATTGTTTGCTCTGCCCTGGCCAGAGGGTCAGAGCTCCCAACTGCTATTGCTGGCCCCAGCGAGGAGGCTCAGGGGCCATAGACTGTTTGCTCTGCTCTGCCCTGCCTGTTGGCCAGTGTGGAGTTGGTACACCCTTTCACACAATCGTTGGGACTCCCTGTGGGATAAGGCAATTTTGATGGGGACTGCCCCATTCTTTTGTGCAAAGCCCAAACAATTAAGCTTTGGGCAAGGTGCTCCATAGAAATGGAATTTTCCCCCAGTCTTCTCCCTTGACCTCAGTAGCCTCTGCCCCAGCTTGGGTTCTCCTTCCTCCTTAGCCCTCAGATGGATTGCCCCGTGAATCTGTGTAGTCACAGTGGCCTTTCCTCTACCATCCCACCCCCAGAAGCAGCCTTCCATGATACCATGAAAAGAGCCCCATGGAACATTACTTCATGGTGATCAGGAGTCAGCACCTCATGCAGTGTATGACAGAGTGCTGAAGGATAGCACTGGAATTAGCACTGTAGTCACTATTAGTACTAATTAAGTTCCCCTGAAGAAGGCCTAATTGGGCAGAGGTGTGTACCTGATTACCAGGCCAGACTGGGGCCAGTGGTGGATTATTGGAGGCTGGATAGCCATCTGTCTTGCATCTTGGCTGGGGGTTAGTCTAGAGATGACCCTTGCCATCCCTTCTAACCTTATGACTCTAAGAAGGTCTCTGATGGGGGTGTGGCTTGCTGCCCTGGCACACAGAGAAACTGCCCTGATTTTGCTGCCTTTTGGTCCCTGCATGCCTGGGGAGAAAGGAAGGAGACTGTAGCATGTATTAACACTGATTAGTTAGCACTGAGATGTTGCTCACAACTGCATTGCTATCTTTAATCATCACTCAAACCTTGTTTTTAAAAAGACTTTCTGAGCCAATTTCTCCTTCCATTTATACTAGGCAATGGAGTTCAACTGGTATAATTGTGGGGAAAACTTGGTCCTTTAACCCCTACCTGGCCTTGTACACTAATGTCTAACCCAATTACCCTTTTGGGGCAAGAATTGTCTTTATGTAAAATGCATGGCAAGTACAAATGATCAGAAGAAAAGAGAGATACAGTCTTGGGCCAGATTCTGAGCACTCCCACCACTCTGAAGCTGATGCAAATGAAGTCAGTCTGCGTGTACTAATGTGCTACCTTATCACTGAGATCAGGATGTGGACCATGGCCTCAAAATTCTTGTGAGAAAGATGCTAGATGTGGACTACTAAGAATCAGGTTTGTTTATTAGTAAATAAACTGCTGTTAATTTTCATTAACAGACAAGTTTAGGCATTCATAAGAAAGACAAATAAGCATGGTAGTGCCATTTTAATGTAATTTCTGGGCATACTGTGTCACTATAGCAGAACTGTAATTTAAGGAATGAAATCACTGTTAGAAATGCTGACTTGTCATTGCTGTTACAGTGAAATACCACACAACGGTGATCAAGCAGTTTAACGTGCGCAGAGTCTATGTCATAAACAATTCAAAGGACAAGACTCTGTCTTCTTATGAAGGAGAAGAAGATCATGTACATTTGTTTCTTAGCCAAAACCACATAAAATACTGGATTAAACAGTCACTTAAAATAATATGGGTTAACGGTGCATTACCTTATAGGGAAAGGGGTATGCAGCTAGGCTAATAATCCTGATTTCATACTGAACAGGAGAAGAGTTTGACTCATCAGGACAGACTGAGTGCAAGATGTTTTGCAGTAAGTTATTAACAGTTGTTCCACGTGTTGTTGCCTTAGTTGAATGACACTGAATTCTGCATTTCTAAAATAGCTGACAAGTTGTTTAATTCATTGGGAAAACAATTTAAAACCAATTTATTAAAGACAAGTTGAGCTTTGCATAACGGATGATTTTGTGCAAGTGTAGCTAATGATCCAACCCAAATTATTAAGCTTTAACTGGAATCTCAGGACGTGACCTCACTAATAACTGCAATGAGATATGATACAGATTTAGCTTGGTCTCTTCTGGAAAGCAAAGCAGAGCAGAAGGTTGCCAAACAAAACACACAATTATCCGGCAGGTTAACCTTCAGGTTAACGTTGCAATAGAAAGACTTTTTTGTGGCTCCTCGCATAGGAATAAGTCAGAGGATAGAATGAAGACTCTAATCTCCTGTAGCTTTCTCTGTAATGATTAATAAACTACTGAAAACCGGTGACAGGATTTAATAATTCCTTCTTGGTTTTTCCAGATGTCTGGGTATCTAAAATACTTACTGATAACCACTGTCGTGTAAGAGGTTTTATAATGCAGACTAAAACTGAGTGCAGATTTTTGACTAACCATTTCTGACAAAAATCAATTTTATTCATCTAATGAAAATGCATGCTGAGTAGATCCATATGTTGTTTAATTCCAGAGTATACCTGGTACTTGAGTATTGGCAGTTTAATTCCTGTTTTTTATGTCTGCAAAGAAGCCTGGAGTCGTCTTCCTAAACGTTTGCATCTAGGAGTGCCGGATGAACAATTTATTAACAAAACAAGACTTTGTCTATGAGTCTCTAGCAAGTGACTCCAAGCTTTTGTTCTGGGTGAAGGGTAACTGTATTTGATTAAAAAAAACACCATATTAAACACTTGGTCCTCTTAAAGGAGGTTAGGATATTTCAGGTTTCCAATTCAAACAGGCATAGGCCCAAAAGACTAAGGATCTGATTCTCCTTTCACTTATGCTAGTATAAATCAGAGTAACCCTACTGAAGTCAATGACATTGCACAAATGTAAAACAGGTATGTGTGAAAGAAGAAACAGTCCCTGAAGGCAAGGTTTTCAGAGGTGTTTAGGTACCTCTGGAAAAGCACCTAAGCAGGTTAGTTACCTTTCAACGAATCAGATCAAATTTAGACTCTATGGCAGTTTTGTATTGAATTTGATACTGTAGGTGATGGGAGAACTGAAAAAGGTGCAGTTCATAGACACACATAGTAATCTGAATATTTTATTGAACCACTTTAGCCTATTGCGACTCAGTTAGAAACTAAGCACAAATTGTATTCTGTGACTTCTAGTTAGTCTTACGTCTAATTCAGTTCAACACTGAAGGAGCAGTCTCTCTCATGGCATTTCAGTGGTCCTGCTTCAGGCTAAAATGAGAGTTTCAAAAACAAATATCTGAAGTTTTCTGAACCTCAAAAATTGAGTGTGAAAAAGTCAGTTAGGCTCATACCTGAAGTGGTAAACCTAACAATATGCTACTTATTAGCCTAGTAACCCAGGCAAGCTAAAAATTGCTCAGAACTAGGTCAAGGGTCTAAAATAAAATATTAACAACAGAAAAATTAAAATTAATATATTTTGCAGCTTCTAAAACTTGAGCGCATCCAGAAGTTGAGCACCGAACTTGGGTTTTATATTTCATGAACATAAGAACAGCCATATTCGGTCAGACCAAAGGTCCATCTAGTCCAGTATCCTGTCTTCTGAAAGTGGCCAGTGCCATATGCCCCAGAGGGAATGAATAGAACAGGTAATCATCAAGTGATCCATCCCCTGTCGCCCATTCCCAGCTTCTGGCAAACAGAGGCTAGGGACACCATCCTGGCTAATAGCCATTGATAGTCCTGTCCTCTATGAATTTATATAGTTCTTTGAACCCTGTTATAGACTTGGCCTTCACAACATCCTCTGGGAAGGATTTCCACAGGTTGACTATGCGTTCTGAGAAAAAAGACTTCCTTTTGTTTGTTTTAAACATGCTACCTATTAATTTCATTTGCTGATGCCTAGTTCTTGTGTTGTGACAAGGAGTAAATAACACTTCCTTATTTACTTTCTACACACCCCAGTCATGATTTTATAGATCTCTATCATAACCCCCCCCGAGTCATCTCGTTTCCAAGCTGAAAAGTCCCAGTCTTATTAGGCTCTCCTCATATGGCAGCCATTCCATACCCCTAATAATTTTTGTTGCTCTTTTCTGAACCTTTCCAAGTCCAATATATCTTTTTTGAGATGGGCGACCACATCTACATGCAGTATTCAAGATGCAGGTGTACCATGGATTTATAAGGGGGCAATATGATATTTTCTGTCCTATTATCTATCCCTTTCTTAATGGTTCCCCAACATTCTGTTTGCTTTTTTTGTCTGCCACTGCACATTGAGTGGATGTTTTCAGAGAACTAGCCACAATGACTCCAAGATCTCTTTCTTGAGTGGTAACAGCCAATTTAGACACTATCATTTTATATGTATAGTTGGGATTATGTTTTCCAGTGTGCATTACTTTGCATTTAGCAGCATTGAATTTCATCTGCCATTTTGTTGCCCAGTCACCCAGTTTTGAGAGATTCTCTGGTAGCTCTTGGCAGTCTGCCTGGGACTTAACTATCTTGAATAGTTTTGTATCATCTGCAAATTTTGCCACCTCACTGTTTACCCCTTTTTCCAGATCATTTATGAATATGTTGAATAGAACTGGTCCCAGTACAGACCTCTGGGGGACATCACTATTTACTCTCTCTCTGAAAACTGACCACTTATTCCTACCCTTTGTTTCCTATCTTTTAACCAGTTACCAATCCATGAGAGAACTTTCCTTCTTATCCCATGACTGGTTACTTTCCTTAAGAGCCTTTGGTGAGGGACCTTGTCAAAGGCTTTCTTGAAAATCTAAATACACTATATCCACTGGATCCCCCTTGTCCACATGCTTGTTGACACCCCTCAAAGAATTCTAGTAGATTGGTGAGGCATTATTTCCCTTTACAAAAACCATGTGGACTCTTCCCCAGCAAATTATGTTAATATATGTCAGACAATTTTGTTCTTTACTATAGTTTCAACCAGTTTGCCCAGTACTGAAGTCAGGCTTACTGGCCTCTAATTGCTGGGGTCATCTCTGGAGCCTTTTTTAAAAATTGGCATCACGTTAGCTATCCTCCAATCATTTGGTACAGAAGCTGATTTAAATGATAGATTACATATGACAGTTAAGTATCAGAGGTGTAGCCGTGTTAGTCTGGATCTGTAAAAGCAGCAAAGAGTCCTGTGGCACCTTATAGACTAACAGACATATTGGAGCATGAACTTTCGTGGGTGAATACCCACTTCGTCACATGCATTCGACGAAGAGGGTATTCATCCACGAAAGCTCATGCTCTAACACATCTGTTAGTCTACAAGGTGCCACAGGACTCTTTGCTGCTTTTATAAAACAGTTAGTAGCGTTGCAATTTCACATTTGAGTTCCTTCAGAACTCTTTAGGTGAATACCATCTGGTCCTAGTGACTTATTACTGTTTAGTTGATCAATTTGTTCCAAAACCACCTCTAATGACATCTCAATCTGGGACAGTTCCTCAGATTTGTCACCTAAGAAGAATGGCTCAGGTTTTGGAATCTCCCTCACATCCTCAGCCATGAAGACTGATGCAGAGAATTCATTTAGTTTCTCCGCAATGGCCTTATCATCCTTGAGTGCTCCTTTAGCATCTTGATTGTCCAGTGGCCCCACTGGTTGTTTAGCAGGTTTCCTGCTTCTGATGTGCTTAAACAAATTTTTGCTATTACTTTGGCTAGCTGTTCTTCAAATTCTTTTTTGGCCTTCCTAATTACATTTTTTCACTTCATTTGCCAGGTTTTATGCTCCTTTCTATTTTCCTCATTAGGATTTAACTTCTACTTTTTAAAGGATGCTTTTTTGCCTCTCACTGCTTCTTTTACTTTGTTGTTTAGCCATGGTGGCTCTTTTCTGGTTCTCTTACCATGTTTTTTAATTTGGAGTATTCATTTAAGTTGAGCCTTTATTATGGTGGCTTTAAAAAGTTGCCATGCAGCTTGCAGGGATTTTCCTTTTGGTGCTGTACCTTTTAATTTCTGTTTAACTAACCTCCTCATTTTTGTGTTGTTCCCCTTTCTGAAATTAAATGCTACAGTGTTGGGCCGATGTGGTTCCAGGACTAGCTGCTCCAAGAAGCAGTCATTTAAGGTGTCAAGAAACTTTATCTTGCATCCCTTCCTGAAGTGATATATACCCAGTCAATATGGGGATAGTTGAAACCCCCATTATTATTGAGTTTTTTATTTTAATAGCCTCTCTAATCTCCCAGAGCATTTCACAGTCACTATCACCATCCTGATCAGGTGGTCTGTAATATATCTCTTATGTTCTTATATCCCTACTGCTATATTCCTATTATTCAAGGCTGAAATTACTATCCACAGAGATTCTGTGGTATAGTTTGGTTCATTTAAGATTTTTACTTCATTTGATTCTATGCTTTCTTTCACATATAGTGCCACTCTCCCACTAGCAGGGCTGGCTCGGCACCAGCAAAGGAAGCAGGTGCCTGGGGCAGCCAATAGAAAGGGGCAGCACATCCGGGTCTTCGGCGGCAATTTGGTGGTGGGTCCCTCAGTCCCTCTCGGAGGGAAGGATCTGCCACAGAATTGCTGCTGAAGAATGAAATGGCGCAATAGAGCTGCCACTGAAGTGCCACCGATTGTGGCTTTATCTTTTTTTGTTTTTTTTCCCCAGCTTCTCCGCTTGGAGCAGCAAAAAAGCACGACGTGTTCTGCCCTTCCAATATATTTTGTACCCTGGTATTACTGCATCCCATTGATTATTCTCATTCCACCAGGTTTCTGTGATGCCTATTATATCAATATCTTCATTTAATACGAGGCTAGGGTGACCAGACAGCAAATGTGAAAAATTGGGACAAGGGCGGGGGGTAATAGGAGCCTATATAAGAAAAAGACCCAAAAATCAGGACTTTCCCTATAAAATCAGGACATCTGGTCACCCTGTACAAGGCACTCTAGTTCGCCCATCTTATTATTTAGACTTCTAGCATTGGTATATAAGCACTTTAAAAACTTATCTGCCATTACGTGCTGTAATTGAATGGGACTTTTTTTCTTTTGACTGTTTCTCATCAGACCCTACCTGTATTTTATCATCTTCCTGCCTCTCCTCCTTATTAGGACATAGGGAATCTCCATTTATAGATCCTCCCCTAAGGGAAGTCCAAACCACATGCTCCTCTGCACCTGTCGGCTTTCCCCCAGCCCTTAGTTTTAAAACTGCTCTACGACCTTTTTAATTTTAAGCACCAGCAATCTGGTTCCATTTTGGTTTATGTGGAACCCATCTTTCCTGTATAGGCTCTCCCTTTCCCAAAAGTTTCCCCAGTTCCTAATAAATCTAAACTCCTCCTCCCTACATCATCATCTCATCCATGCGTTGAGACCCTACAGTTCTGCCTAACTGGCCCTGCGCATGGAATTGGAAGCATTTCAGATAATGCTACCATGGAGGTCCTGGACTTCAGTTTCTTACCTAGCAGCCTAAATTTGGCCTCCAGGACTCTCTTCTATCATGTAAGCACTCTGCCTCACTACAGCCTCCATGAACCTTTGGTGTCCATGTTCAAAAAAGATTTAGGCATGTATATCACGGTACTGAATTCTACATGCCTCAGTGATAATATTGAAACTATATCATCAGGTTCAGTCCTCTCTGGTCCATAATGTCTTTCAAAATCCTGATATCTTCTTGATCAATGAAATGATCCTATTCGTATTGAGAGAAAACAGCCAAGAATCCTGACCAATTCACTAGATCAGGGTGGGAAAAGTTTTTGGCCTGAGGGCCATATCTTGGTATAAAAATTGTATGGCAGGCCATGAATCCTCACAAAATTGGGGGTTAAGGTGAGGGCTCCGGCTGGGGGTGCAGGCTCTGAGATGGGACCAGAAATGATGAGTTCAGGGTGTGGGGGGGGGGCTCCAGGCTAGGCCAGGGGGCTAGGGGATGAAGGCTCCAGCAAGAGGGCTTTGAGGTAGGACTGGGATGAGGGGTTTGGGGTGCAGAAGGGTGCTCTGGGCTGCGACCGAGGAGTTTGGAGGGAGGGAAGGGGCTCTGGGCTGAGGCTTGGATTTCGGGTGTGGGGAGTGTGTGAGAGCTCTGGCTGGGGGTGTCGACTCTGGGGTGCGTCTGGGGATGAGGGGTTTGGGGTGCAGGAGGGTGCTCTGGGCTGCGACCGAGGAGTTTGGAGGGAGGGAGGGGGCTCTGGGCTGAGGCATGGATTTGGGGTGTGCAGTGTGTGTGAGAGCTCTGGCTGGGGGTGTGGGCTCTGGGGTGCATCTGGAGATGAGGGGTTTGGGGTGCAAGAGAGTGCTCTGGGCTGGGACCAAGGGGTTCACAGGATGGAAGGGTGATTGGGGCTGGGGCATGGAGGGGGTTGAGGGCTCTGGCTGGGGTGAAGGCTTTGGAGTAGGGCTGGGGATGAGCGGTTTGGGGTGCAGGAGGATGCTCCAGGCTTGGAGTGCAGGAGATGGATCAGGACTGGGGAAGTGGGTTGGGACATAGGGGTGCTGGCTCTGGGCAGAGCTTACCTTAAGCAGCTCCCAGAAGCAGAAGCATATTCCTTCTCCCGCTCCTATGCGGAGGTGCAGCCAGGCGGCTCTGCACACTGCCCCATCCACAGATGCCGCCCCTGCAGCTCCCATTGGCTGTGGTTCCTGGCCAGTTGGAGTTGCAGGGGGCAGTGCTTGGGGGGGGCAGCGTGCAGAGACCCCTCTGACTGCCCCTACGCATAGGAGCTGGAGGTGGGACATGCTGCTGCTTCCGGGGGCCACATAGCAAGCCTCTGACCCTGCTCCCCGGCGGAAGCTTGAGGGCTGGATTAAAAGGCCTGATGGGCTGCCCATGGGCTGTAGTTTTCCCACTCCTGCACTAGATCCGTGCAAGCTGCTTGATACCTTTAACCCTGTACAATTGCTAACTTAACAAATAATGTGTGTGAATAAGATTATAGCATTTAGTCTTTGTGCAGGGCAACTCAGACATCTCCATCTGAGCTCACAAAAAGAAAACTAATAATGATATCAGAGAGAAAATATGCTACAGATATTGGCACCAGGGAAGGCAGACAACAATATTATTTGAATTTAATTGAATTTGCCCTGGGACAGCATTGTCTTTAGAACATTGTCTGATTTATTGATGCCTTCTGGTAAGCTTCAAAAGGTATTTTATTTAGAGACAGTTTTATTTATCTAACATACCAGTAAGTTTTCTCACTCTTTTAATACTAAGGAAATGTGGATTAAAGGAGAATTTGTGAGATATATCATCATTCCTTCCTCTCCCCACCCTCAATAGAGCTCAGGGTTGGGAAAAGTAAAAACATATTCCGGTGCCCAAAGTCTATATGTGAGTAAAGCAAAAGAGGTGGCATTTGCCTTCCCTTTATGTGAACATCATGCATTCCAAGCTCTATAGCTGTGTACTTATATGGCATCTGTCGCCATAGCAGCTGAGTTCATCACAAACATTTAATGAATGCGTTCTCTCAAAAGCCTTGTGAGGTAGGGAATTATAATTACCTCCATTTTACAGATGGGGAACAGAGAGAGATTAAGTGATTTACCAAAGGTCACACAGGGAGTCTGTTGCAGAGCTGAGAACTGACCCCAGATTTCCTGCTGCCCAGGTTATAACTTTAACCACAAGACCATCTTTCTTTTCTGAGTTTAGAGGTGGAGTGGAGCAGAACTAAGGGACTGTCATTCTATCTAGTATCAGCCCCCAGCAACCTCAAGTAAAATGTAGCCATTACTATAAAGATAATTCTGTCTGCACTCACAAGCAGATTCCTCTCCATATCACCCATTCTCCTGAGGGGCTGGATGGCAATGAGAGCATGGCTGTTGATGGGGAGGAGGGCTCAGAAAGTAACTCAGGGTATGTCTATACTGCAGTCACAGGGTGTGATTGCAGCTCATGTAGACACCACCAAGCTAGCTTTAATCTAGATAGCTCAGATACTGGTGTAGTGAATCTGCAGCAGCACACACGTCAGCTCTGGCTAGCCACGTGAGTAATTACTCTGGGTTCTGGGCAGGCTTGTACTGCCCACGCCGAAGCCCATGCTCCCGTGGCTTCACAGCTCCAGTACCTGAGCTAACTAGATTAAAGCTAGCATGGATATGTCTACACGAGGTGCAAACATCCCCCAGGAGTGCACTGTAGACGTACCCTCTGAAGGGCTGGATATCTTCACAAATGTCCTGAGCTACTGGATTTCCCCACAGATCTAAGGACAATCCCCTGATTAGAGGGCCAAGCCTCCAAAACCCTTGATGAGATGGCTGCTGGGTCTTGCTGACATGCTCAGGGTCTAACCGATTGCCATATTTGGTGTCAGGAATTTTCCCCCAGGGGAGATTGGCAAAGACTGAGGGCTTTTGCCTTCCTCTGCAGTGTGGGGCATAGGTCACTTGCTCATTTAAACTAGAGTAAATGGTGGATTCTCTGTAACTTGACGTCTTTAAATCAAGATTTGAGGACTTCAGTAACTCAGCCAGAGGTTATGGGTCTATTACAGGAGCGGGTGGGTGAGGTTCTGTGGCCTGCAATGTGTAGAAGGTCAGACTAGATGATCACAATGGCTCCTTCAGGCTTTAAAATCTGTGAGAAATTTTGGAAATATCAGATAATGGAATTCTCACTTAACTTTCCACGTGCTGTGTGGTTTTATTCAAATTGTCTCCCTCTTTGTATATTTGTGGTAGGTCTAAATACATACCTGCAGTTTGGCATTTTAACAATAGCAATATTTCTGAAGAAATATCCCATTGTGATGATTCTAATATCAATCATCTTTCGAGGTAATCCTTAAAGACTCTAACAATGTAGGAAGAAAATCAGACCTGTCTCAGTAACACTGCATTTTACACTATATAGCCATACAAGGATGTGCATATACATAGAATCACAAAGCAGATGCTGTGACAAACGAAAAAACTGGGAAATTCATTAATATCCCCAATGCTGGTTAATTTATGTGTTGCAAAACAGATATTAGAAGGAACCAGATATCCTATCTTATATTGCTCCATCTATATCCCACCTAGAAGTAGCCATCTAGCTAGCAAGACTGATTGGCTAAGAGGTTGGCTAGTAGGAAACATAGCCTTTAACCTGGATCATTGCTTAAAATCCTGCTCAAGTTGGTTTTGATTCAAAGTTGGTACCAGCTGATGTCAGTTCAATGTCTTAACCTAAATGTGTTTGGTGGTCTTAGTCCACATCCTGGTGGGCCATCAACAATGCAAAACCAGTGGATGCTTGACACAAATTTGCACTTTTGTTGGCATTCTCAGCAGAAAAGCCATGTCCTTAAATAGATTTAATCTCTTATCATTTCTACCTGTGATCTCTTCAGGTTTGGATTGAGAGAAATTAACTGGGCATTGCAGAGAATCTTTCATTGTCATTGCCCATGCTGTATTTGTTCTGTGGATTAATGCTAAAAACAATTTAACTGTAAAATAAAATATTATATCTTGCATCTCAAAGATTGTAAAGGTGGGTAAGTCTCATTATCTGCATTTCAGAGATGGGGATAATGATACTTGCTAGAGGAGATAGGCAGAAGCTGCAAACTTTGGTTAAAGCCAATCTTTCCTAAAGTTTGGAGGTGTTTGACCCAGATCAAAAAGATCAGATCCAATCTCTAGGATCGCTTTAGTCTGTCAGCTTCCCCAAATGCTATGTTAACTTGCTTCAAAAAGGTTATTTCTACAAATGAAAAGGAAAGTTCTGACAAGATTGACACACAAGTGCCAGTTAGTGCCAAATGTGGACAAAGTAAATGAGATGTGGACTCCTGTACATTAAGAAGTGGAGTGACATGACCATCTCACTTTCCATTGATCCCTGAATAACTATCCATACCTATCTGAGTACAACTAGGTATGGATGTACATTGTAGAGCTCTGTGTAACTTGAAAGCTTGTATCTTTCACCTACAGTAGTTTGTTCAATAAAAGATATTATCTCAACCAACTTGTTGCTCTATTTTTTAAACAATCAAGTAATTTAGGCTAACAATTCCACCTATTAGTGGGGAAATCCTTCCAAATTCTATCAGTCTTTAAAAATGTCAACACTGTATCACCGAAATCCTTTAAAACCACCAAAGCAATAAGAACCCGCATTAATAACAGTACTCTGCACATTCACTTTTATAATGCCTTTCATCAAGGGCTCTCAAAGCAGTTTACAAACATTATATGAATTAAGTCTCACAAAGGAGGTCACTTATTCTTATATTATATCCTCATGCATCCGACGAAGTGGGTATTCACCCACAAAAGCTCATGCTCTAATATGTCTGTTAGTCTATACGGTACCACAGGATTCTTTGCTGCTTATCCTTATATTACAGATGAAAAAACTGAGGCACAGAAATTGAGATTTGCCCAGTGACAGAACCAGGAATAGAACCCAAATGTCCCAGTCATACAGCCCCTAACCTTATACGTGCTCCCTCTCACTAGGCCATGTCTGTCTCTCCCTCCCATTTTTTGTCTGGCTGATGTAAAAACAAAATGTGTAGACTCCTCCTATAGCAATTAACTATACGAGGCCTGCAGCTGTGTTGAGCAGCTGCAGTTGTTGTTGACATTGGTGCACAAACAGAAGTAAGTATAAGAATCATATTAGGCTTGGTCTACAGTTTTTGTGCTGATACAATTATTTTAGTTAGGAGACTGATTTTAGTTATACTGGTACAACTCCCAGGGTATGTCTATGTCTACACTATGAAGGCTGTCGCAGCATAGGTATATCAGCATAACCCCATAGTGTAGGTGCAGCCTCCACTGACAGTTTTCTGGCAGTCGGAACACCACCTCCTGAACGAAGTTAACTATGTCAATGGAAGCCTTCTTCCGTCAACTTGGCTGCATCTAAACTAGCCTTATAGCCTCATAAATACCTTGGTCAGGGGTGTTAAAATCCATACCACTGACCAACATAGTTCTGCCAATATAATTTTTTGTTGTAGACCAGCCCCTAGTGTGGACTCAGTTATACTGGTAAAAGGGTGCCTTATACTGATATAGCTTATCCCCTATCCATATGTGATTAAGCTATACCAATATAACCACCTTTTACTGATATGACTGTGCCTGCATGTAGCAGGGTGGTCATCTCCTCCTGCCTTGAAGGGCTTGAAATCAGCCCTGAAAGAGGGCTGCAGGGGTAAAATCAGCCCTGAAAGAGGGCTGCAGCTTTGAAAGCTGGGCTGATTGGGAAGCAGCCACAGTTGTAGCTGGCTTAATAAGGGCCCAGCTGGCCCTTATAAGAGGGCAGTGGGCCAGGATCAAGCAGTCTCTCTCTAGCTGTAGAGGGAGATGGACCTGGCTGTAGGGCCTTGAGCGGAGCAGGGCTGGGGAAAGGCAGAGGATCTGGGGAGGCTCCAGCTTGGAAAGCCCCAGGCTGTGGCCTAGCAGAAGGTCAACGGGTACTGGAGGTTGCAGGGGGCAGCCCATGAGTAGGCAGAGGCAGCAGGTCCAAACCCTTCTTGCCAGTGATGAATGGCGTGTACGCTGCAGTCTGCCCCAGGACTAGGCTAGTTGGTGACTGGCAGTAGCCCATGACTGAGGCAAGGTGGGGATAGAGAGTTGGGGGTTCCCCTGGGTGAGGAGACCCTGAGACTGTGGGGGTATTGCCAGGGGGCAGCACCCAAAGCCAAAGGGCAGTGGGTCCTGGGAGGGACACGGGGGTCAGCGGTAGCGGAACACCGGCCTGCAGAGAATGCTCCAGAGGCTGGATGCGCTAATTCTCTGAGGCCTCCAGCAGGAGGTGTCACAGCAGTGAGTCCCACACGTTCACACTGCACTAGAGGGGTTGCATGGCTTTAACAATACCAGTATAGGAAAAGTGGTACAACTTTTTTTCTGTAGGCAATGCTTCATCACTCTCTGCTCTCTTAAAAAACCCAATCCTGGAGTTCATCTATGGAACCCCATAGATGGCTATTGTTGGTGAAATCATGGCATGATCTGAAACAGTTGGAGGAGGAATCAGTGGAGAAGGATGTCATTAGAATTTCTTTGTTTTCAAGCTTCTAAGGAGGCAGAATGTTGTTGTTTTTTTTTTTAAAAAAGAACCAATGAAAATAACATAGTCCAAAGCAGAACATTTCTTAGCATAGAAAAGTTCATTTGCTGAAGACCTTAAGAATTTGAGAAATTTTCTTCAATGCTTTTAAACTCAGCAGGTTACATGTTATGCTCTTGCCAGAGTTTATAAACCCTGCAAGTGAAGAGCTTGTAGAATGTGTTACTGAAATGAAAGGAATATAACAAATCCAATTTGTGACTGTCGCCTGAGGCCTAGTTGTTACATTTACCATGCTGCTTTTAATATATGACATGGTTCAGCGTGCTTGGCATTTCACAAACATACATTGCATTTCTCCTGTACTTTTCACTTCACTGGCATCAGGGCCAGTGCAACCTATTAGGTGACCTAGGTGGTTGCCTAGAGCACTAACATTTGGGGGAGGGGACCGTGGCGGCGGGACCTTCCGCCGCCTCTGTTGGGGATGGCATTTTGGGGGTGGGACTTTCCACTGCCTAGGGCGGCAAAAAAAGCTGGCAGCTCTCCTGACTGGCGCACATGGAACCCAGCACAAAATACTGCAAATCCCTGCTGCTCTCTTGAAACCTTGCTGCATGGTGATAGTGAACATTGTTTGATGTTGGGCACTGAGTACCAGAAAATGTTGATTCTAGTCTTGTCTCTAACTCACTGGGTGACTCTGGTCATGTAGGTCTATTCATCTCTCTATACTTCAGTTCCTCCATAAAATGAGGATAATACTACTTAACTTTGGAAAATGCATTGAGATCTTTGAAGGAAAGGCACTCACATATAAATACAAAGTGGTGGTGTTGTGATATGCATTATTTTTGGAAATCATTGTCTGGTATGATCCACCATAAAACAATCTCTTGGAGGAGCAGCTGTGGCACTGGCTTTACAATACATAAATGTGCTACAAATAATGTTAATCTCAATTATATGATATGGCAGATGCATCCAGGTCAGGGGAAACTGTCTGATAGCAAAGTTTGTGTTGCTGCTAACTAGCATAGACGTGGGAACTAGGTGTGGGGGTGCTGCAGATTTTATTATCCTTTCTGAGATAAATAGTTCACAGTGGGGGTCCCCTTATCCCTGTTCATGTCTTTCCTCCCTCCCCAACCCCCCGGAGACATGGCATCCTTTCTGAGATAAATAGTTCACGTGGGGGTTCCCTTATCCCTGTCCATGTCTTTCCTCCCCTCCAACCCCCCGGAGACATGGCCCTGCTCCCAGACCCAGCTGTAGGGGTTGGGGGGAGGACAGGGGTAAGGGGGCTGGCTTTCAGCACCCCTACTATTAAAAATGTTCCAGCATCACTTCTAACTAGAGCAAAGCACTAGTGGTATCATTGACTTTAATGGGCTCAGGATTTCACCCCAGGAAAACAAATACATCTGAGTTGCTATTGGGTACATGCTGAGAACATGCAAGGGAAGTACTGTATAGCACTGGAAACACTTCCTCCCTTCTCAGGAGGTTTATCTCCATGACACTTGTGTAATAACCTTAGTCCCAGATTTGGACCTTAGCGTCCAAAATCTGGGGGTTAGCATGAAAACCTCCAAGCTTAGTTACCAGCTTGGACCTGGTACCTGCTGCCACCACCCAAAAAATTAGAGTGTTTTGGGGCACTCTGGTCCCTCTGAAAAACCTTCCCTGGGGTCCCCAAGACCCAAATCCCTTGAGTCTCACAACAAAGGGAAATAATCCTTTTTCCCTTCCCCCCTCCAGGTGCTCCTGGAGAGATACACAGACACAAACTCTGTGAATCCAAACAGAGTGAATCTCCCTCTCTGTTCCCAATCCTGGAAACAAAAAGTACTTTCCTATTCCCCCAGAGGGAATGCAAAGTCAGGCTAGCAATCCAACACACAAATCTCCCCTTGATTTCTTCCTCCCACCAATTCCCTGGTGAGTACAGACTCAATTTCCCTGAAGTAAAGAAAAACTCCAACAGGTCTTAAAAGAAAGCTTTATATAAAAAGAAAGAAAAATAAGTACAAATGTTCTCTCTGTATTAGATGATACAACACAGGGTCAATTGCTTAAAAGAATATTGAATAAACAGCCTTATTCAAAAAGAATACAAATCAAAGCACTCCAGCACTTATATTCATGCAAATACCAAAGAAAAGAAACCATAGAACTTACTATCTGATCTCTTTGTCCTTACACTTAGAAACAGAAGACTAGAAAGTAGAACTACTTCTCCAAAGCTCAGAGAAAGCAGGCAGCCAGAAAACAAAGACCTTAGACACTCAATTCCCTCCACCCAAAGTTGAAAAAATCCGGTTTCCTGATTGGTCCTCTGGTCAGGTGCTTCAGGTGAAAGAGACATTAACCCTTAGCTATCTGTTTATGACACGCCCCCCAAATTGCAGACAGTGGGGAAGCTCACTGGCGGCGATTTCCTTCTAGAACTTGAAAATAAACAGATTAATACAACACATACACCTTTACATATACTCCTAAGTATATAACTAACAGACTTCTACATTTTAAGAACACTTTTTAACTACTGAATTCTGGGAAACTCTCACGGGAGAGTGCATCAGCAACTTTATTAGAAGCTCCTGTGATGTGTTGAATTTCAAAATCAAAATCTTGGAGAGCTAAACTCCAACGAAGAAGTTTCTTGTTGTTCCCCTTGGCAGTATGAAGCCACTTTAGTGCAGCATGGTCAGTTTGTAGTTGGAACCGCCGTCCCCAAACATATGGGCGTAGCTTTTCCAGGGCGTACACAATGGCATAGCATTCCTTTTCACTGACTGACCAGTGACTTTCCCTCTCAGACAGTTTCTTGCTGAGAAACACGACAGGATGGAAGTTGTGATCTGTTGCTTCCTGCATGAGCACTGCTCCTATACCACGCTCAGATGCATCTGTTGTTACTAGGAATGGCTTGTCAAAATCCGGGGCCCTGAGCACAGGGTCAGACATGAGCGTTGCCTTAAGTTGGGTAAAGGCCTTTTGACACTCATCAGTCCACTTAACTGCATTTGGCTGGGTCTTTTTGGTCAGGTCGGTCAGTGGGGCAGCGATTTGGCTGTAGTGTGGTACAAATCGCCTGTAGTATCCGGCCAAGCCTAAGAAGGATTGGACCTGTTTCTTTGACCTTGGGACAGGCCACTTTTGGATAGCATCCACCTTGGCCTGTAGGGGGTTTATGGTTCCTCGACCCACCTGGTGCCCCAGGTAAGTCACTCTGTTTTGGCCTATTTGACACTTTTTGGCCTTAACAGTTAGTCCTGCCTGCCTGATGCGCTCAAAGACCTTTTCCAGGTGTAGTAGGTGTTCGGGCCAGGAGTCTGAAAAAATGGCCACATCATCGAGGTAGGCAACTGCAAATTCTCCCAGTCCAGCTAGTAGACCATCTACCAGCCTCTGGAAGGTGGCGGGTGCATTTCGAAGGCCGAAAGGAAGGACATTGAATTCATACACCCCCGCATGGGTGACGAATGCTGACCTCTCCTTGGCAGGTTCATCTAGCGGTACTTGCCAGTACCCCTTGGTTAAGTCTATTGTAGAGATGAACTGGGCACGTCCCAACTTTTCCAATAGCTCATCGGTACGTGGCATTGGATAGTTGTCCGGACGAGTTACCGCATTTAGCTTACGGTAGTCCACGCAAAAGCGTATTTCCCCATCTGGTTTGGGTACCAGAACCACTGGAGATGCCCATGCACTGGTAGATGAGCGGATTATACCCATCTGTAGCATGTTCTGGATCTCCCGCTCTATAGCGGCTTGGGCATGAGGAGACACTCGGTAGGGTGGGGTTCTGATTGGGTGAGCATTACCTGTATCAATGGAGTGGTATGCCCGTTCAGTCCGTCCTGGGGTGGCTGAGAACAATGGGGCGAAGCTAGTGCACAGCTCCTTGATTTGTTGCCGCTGCAGACGTTCCAGGGTGGTTGAGAGGTTCACCTCTTCCACGCCACCGTCTTTTTTCCCGTCGTAGTAGACACCGTCAGGCCACTCAGCATCATCTCCCTGGACTGTAAACTGACAAACCTGTAAGTCTCTGGAATAGAAAGGCTTGAGAGAATTAACATGGTACACTTTAGGCTTTAGTGAGGAATTGGGAAATGCTATGAGGTAGTTTACAGCTCCCAGGCGCTCTTGGACCGTGAAGGGCCCTTCCCATGATGCTTCCATCTTATGGGCCTGTTGCGCCTTCAAGACCATAACCTGGTCTCCTACCTTGAAGGACCGATCTCTGGCATGTCTGTCATATCAGGCCTTTTGCTCTTCCTGAGCATCCTTTAGATTCTCTCTAGCAAGGGCTAAAGAGTGTCGGAGGGTGCTTTGTAGGTTGCTTACAAAGTCCAGAATGTTAGTTCCTGGAGAAGGCGTAAACCCCTCCCATTGCTGCTTCACCAACTGTAATGGCCCCTTAACCTCGTGACCATACACAAGTTCAAATGGTGAAAACCCTAAACTGGGATGTGGTACAGCCCTGTAGGCAAACAGCAACTGCTGCAACACTAGGTCCCAATTATTGGAGAATTCGTTGATGAATTTACGTATCATGGCCCCCAAAGTTCCATTGAACCTTTCCACCAGGCCATTGGTTTGATGGTGGTACGGGGTGGCAACCAAGTGATTCACCCCATGAGTTTCCCACAGTTTTTCCATGGTCCCTGCCAGGAAATTAGACCCTGAATCTGTAAGGATGTCAGAGGGCCAACCTACCCTGGCAAAGATGTCTGTTAGGGCCAGGCACACAGTGTTAGCCCTGGTGTTGCCTAGAGCGACTGCTTCTGGCCATCGGGTAGCAAAGTCCACTAAAGTCAGTACGTACTGCTTTCCTCTGGGCGTCTTTTTTGGGAAAGGGCCCAGAATATCCACAGCTACTCGCTGAAATGGGACCTCAATTATGGGGAGTGGCTGGAGAGGGGCCTTGACCTGGTCTTGAGGCTTACCCACTCTTTGGCATACCTCACAAGACCGGACATACTTGGCAACGTCCTTGCCCATCCCCTCCCAGTGGAAGGACTTCCCCAACCGGTCCTTGGTTCTGTTCACCCCAGCATGGCCACTGGGATGATCATGGGCTAAGCTTAAGAGCTTCCCCCGGTACTTAGTCGGAACCACCAACTGTTTTTGCGGCTGCCATTCTTCCCGGTGTCCACCAGAAAGAATTTCCTTGTACAAAAGTCCTTGGTCTATAACAAACCGGGATCGATTAGAAGAGCTGAGAGGCGGTGGGGTGCTCCGTGCCGCTGCCCAAGCTTTCTGAAGGCTGTCATCCGCTTCCTGCTCAGCCTGGAACTGTTCCCTTGAGGCTGGGGTCACCAGTTCTTCCTCAGACTGTGGACTTGGGCTTGGTCCCTCTGGAAGCGATGTAGGTGATGGGGTTGTTTCCGTTGCTGGTGAACCGCTCTCCGCTGGTGCACCTGAGGGTATTTCAGGCTCTGGCTGAGCCTTTTGGGTATGGCTGTCTTGTGCTTCTGCCAGTTCTGGCTCGCTGGCGCCCTCTGGCGTTGAGTTTGAAGATGGGGTTGCACTTGCTGGTGCTGGTTGCTGTTCCAGTTCCGGGCCTGGGACTGGAGATGCTGTGGCTGTTTCAGTGGTAGGCATGGAATCCGGGTCCTCTACCTCTGTCTGGGTCTCTGGTAACACAGACGGGGCCTCTGTGGACGGTTCAGGAACAGGAATGGGTCTGGAAGCTTGCCTGGTTTGGCTACGTGTAACCATTCCCACTCTCTTGGCCCGCCTCACCTGGTTGGCCAAGTCTTCCCCCAGTAGCATGGGGATAGGATAATTGTCATAGACTGCAAAAGTCCACATTCCTGACCAGCCTTTGTACTGGACAGGCAGTTGAGCTGTAGGCAAGTCTACAGCTTGTGACATGAAGGGGTAAATTGTAACTTTGGCCTTTGGGTTGATGAATTTGGGGTCAACGAAGGATTGGTGGATAGCTGACACTTGTGCCCCCGTGTCTCTCCACGCAGTAACCTTCTTTCCGCCCACTCTCAAATTTTCCCTTCGCTCCAAGGGTATTTGAGAGGCATCCGGGCCTGGGGATCTTGGGTGTGATGGTGGTGTAATGAATTGCACTCGCATGGTGTTCTTGGGACACTTGGCCTTGATATGTCCCAGTTCATTACACTTAAAGCATCTTCCATCTGATGGGTCACTGGGCCGAGGTGAGTTACTGGAGACTGGTGAGGTTGAAGGGTAGGGTATCTGTGGCTTTACTTGGGTGGTATGTGGGGTCTTTGGCTGTCCTCGGTTGTAGGGTTTATGGTCTGTGTGCCCCCTGGGGTAATCGTTCCCCTTGACAGTAGCTTTCTTGCTTTCTGCCAGTTCCATCCATTTGGCTCCAATCTCCCCCGCCTCAGCGATATTCTTGGGGTTTCCATCTTGTATGTACCGCGTGATGTCTTCAGGAACACCATCCAAGAACTGCTCCATTTGTATGAGGAGGTTCAGTTCTTCCAAGGTTTGAATGTTGTTTCCTGTTAGCCAGGCCTCATAGTTTTTTGCAATGTAGTAGGCGTGTTTGGGAAATGACACCTCTGGTTTCCACTTTTGGGTTCTGAAGCGCCGACGGGCATGATCTGGGGTTATCCCCATCCTGTATCTGGCCGTGGTTAGAAAAAGTTTATAGTCATTCATTTGGTGCTTAGGCATTTCAGCTGCCACCTCTGCTAAAGGTCCACTGAGCTGTGACCTCAATTCTACCATGTACTGGTCTTCGGGGATCTTGTACCCAAGACAGGCTCTTTCAAAATTTTCCAAGAAGGCCTCGGTGTCATCACCTGCCTTGTAGGTGGGAAATTTCCTGTGCTGTGGAGCAATATTTGGCACCGGGTTGTTAGGGTTGGCTGGCACATGCAGCCCAGCTTTTGCCAACTCCAGTTCATGTTTTCTCTGTTTTTCCTTCTCTTCATTCTCTTTTTGTTGTTTTTTCCATTTCTTTTTGTTGTTTTTTCCATTTCTTTTTGGTGCTTTTCCATTTCTCGGCGGTGGGCCACCTCTTCTTCTTCTAGTTTTCTTTGTGTGCTGCCTCTTGGGCCGCCTGTTCTCTTTGGAAGGCTGCCAGTTTGATGCTTTCTTCCTTTTCTTTCATCTCCATCTGTCGCCTGTGTTCAGCTTCTTTGATTTGTTCTTCGGCGTCAATTTTTGCCTTAGAAGTCATGGTTCCTGTTTTCTTGTGTTGGGGTGCCCTCCGGTGTTTATCTTCTGAACTGCAGGTTCTCTGTTGCCTCCTGAAGTCTGCCTAGCAACAGTGCTTTTTTCCCTTTCTCTCTCTAGCTAATGTTCAATGAAGGGAAACCAGAAAAACCACTTTATTTGCATGCCTATAAGTGCTGGTACTTGCCCCCTAATGGGAGGGCTATTGCATGACAAAAGACCCTTAACATGCAAGCCACAAACTGCCAGAGAGAGCAGAAAAAAAAAAATTCTCTCTGGTTCCCTTTTAAAACCAACTGTTTCTCTCTGCTAAAAAGCCCTTAGCAGAGAAAAGAAAATATAATATTTCTACTGGCTTCTGGATTCTAGTCCCACCAGCTGCACACCATGTAATAACCTTAGTCCCAGATTTGGACCTTAGCGTCCAAAATCTGGGGGTTAGCATGAAAACCTCCAAGCTTAGTTACCAGCTTGGACCTGGTACCTGCTGCCACCACCCAAAAAATTAGAGTGTTTTGGGGCACTCTGGTCCCTCTGAAAAACCTTCCCTGGGGACCCCAAGACCCAAATCCCTTGAGTCTCACAACAAAGGGAAATAATCCTTTTTCCCTTCCCCCCTCCAGGTGCTCCTGGAGAGATACACAGACACAAACTCTGTGAATCCAAACAGAGTGAATCTCCCTCTCTGTTCCCAATCCTGGAAACAAAAAGTACTTTCCTATTCCCCCAGAGGGAATGCAAAGTCAGGCTAGCAATCCAACACACAAATCTCCCCTTGATTTCTTCCTCCCACCAATTCCCTGGTGAGTACAGACTCAATTTCCCTGAAGTAAAGAAAAACTCCAACAGGTCTTAAAAGAAAGCTTTATATAAAAAGAAAGAAAAATAAGTACAAATGTTCTCTCTGTATTAGATGATACAACACAGGGTCAATTGCTTAAAAGAATATTGAATAAACAGCCTTATTCAAAAAGAATACAAATCAAAGCACTCCAGCACTTATATTCATGCAAATACCAAAGAAAAGAAACCATAGAACTTACTATCTGATCTCTTTGTCCTTACACTTAGAAACAGAAGACTAGAAAGTAGAACTACTTCTCCAAAGCTCAGAGAAAGCAGGCAGCCAGAAAACAAAGACCTTAGACACTCAATTCCCTCCACCCAAAGTTGAAAAAATCCGGTTTCCTGATTGGTCCTCTGGTCAGGTGCTTCAGGTGAAAGAGACATTAACCCTTAGCTATCTGTTTATGACAACTTGTTAGGTAGGTAGATCTTATGGAGATTTCCTAAATGGGCCTTCAGTCCTTTCCTCTTGACTCCATATATGAGGTCTGAGCAGAGTTATGGGATTGGGCCACTGCATCCTGCCATGCTGCAGATGTCTGATAGCGGATAATATTTGTCACTGCTCGCATTGGCCATATTGTTCAGTAAATTATGACCATCCAAATACTGTAAAAATAAATTCTTAAAGCAGGCAAGTGATATGTACTGGGTGATTCTAAACAGGGCTTTAGTGGCAGATTTGATTTTTTTCAAGCGAGATAGGAAACTTCTAAGGTTGATTTTACGGAAAGGAAACACATTATAAGAACTAGATACAAATTAATTACAAGAACTGATCAGCTTCCAGCCAGCTTTTGGCTACATTATGCAAAAATATTCTTAACTGCTATGCAACAGAGTCCTGTGGCACCTTATAGACTAACAGATGTATTGGAGCATAAGCTTCCGTGGGTGAATACCTACTTCGTCAGACTGCTACATATATCTGAAAATGTAATAAGGCTTATTAATATAGCAGGTTTACCTCATCTCTCTTGAATGTTCTGATTTTCTCTGAGTATTCAGAATTTCAGAAAGGTTCAGTGTCCTGAAAATAATGAGAAAGTTCTTTGTTTCATAATTATCCTTTCTGAGATAAATAATTCACAGTAATAAAAAAATCAATAGCTCAAGGTCCTATTGGGTCTCTGAGATGAAAGAGTGAGCGGTACATATGTAGTGGGAGTAGGGAGACCAGACAGCAAATGTGAAAAATCAGGACAGGGGGTGGGAGGTAATAGGAGCCTATATAAGAAGCCTCAAAAATCGGGACCGTCCCTATAAAATTGGGACATCTGATCACCCCAAAGCCTGGTCTACACTGGGGGTGCAGGGGGTCGATGTAAGATATGCAACTTCAGCTACAGGAATACTGTAGCTGAAGTTGACGTATCTTATTTCGACTTACCTCCCGTCTTCACAGTGCGGGACCGATGGCCATGGCTCCCCCATCAACTCCGCTACCGCCTCTCACCCTGGTGGAGTTCCGGAGTCGACAGGAGCACATTCGAGGATCGATATATCGTGTCTAGATGAGACACGATATATCGATCGCTACCTGCCGATCTGGCGGGTAGTCTGGACGTACCCTAAGTGGGAGGCTGAAACTTGAAAGGTGTCATTTACTGAAGCCTTTGCAAACCCTGTGATGTTTTGTTCTACATAATGCAGAACTGCTCTCTAGTGGTAGAGACCTATCGCTGCAGATTGATCATAGAATCACATTTAAGACAAATCCTTACCCAATCCAGGTAACTGAACAATTTTGCTGGGACTGAGTGAGTAAAAACACTCTAAAGACTTCAGGATTGGGCTGCAGGAAAGTGAGAGAGAATAGTTCATTTAGCCTAGCTCCCTGACAGTGCAGAATTGATCTCTGCAGTATAGCTTAGTTCGTATACCTGTACTTCATGGGGACTGGTACATGTTTTTTGGTGATTATCAGTTATCTTGACAAATTAGGAGCTAAATTCAGTGCTGGTGTAAGTGGGCTTAAATGATTGCCTGGAAGCTGGGAATGCTGGAAAGTGCAGATTGCTACTAGTTAGTAAAGTTTCTCCCCCTTTTAACTCATACATAATTATAGAAATTGGAGATTGGAATTCTGTACTGGGACATTCAAACCATTCCCTTGCTAGGTTTGTTTCCTTAAATATATATATTTTTAGTTCTTTTCAAATCTAGTTTTAAAGGTCTCTAAAATTGCTAAAATACGTCATATTTTGTTTGTAATACACACTGTAGTTTTTGCTTGCAAAAGTCAGAGAAACTAAGAAAATCAGTAAAGAATATACCCTTTCTATAATTATTAAATGCCAGCTTGAAAGATTTAAAAGGCACTGAGCAACATAATCAGATCTAAAGGCTTATTGTTCAACAGCCGGAGTTCAATATTGGACAATTCAACTTTTCTATAGTTTAATCATTTCACATTTGTAAACCCTCTAAGTATCTCTTGAAGACAAACTTGTTGTGGTAATAGAGATTAGCACATTGTATAGCAGCCTTACAACTGTTTCTCATTAAATTTATGGTACTGAATATGAAGAAAACCATAACAAGCTGAGTTAACCTTGTTGAATAGATTTTCTGTGACTCACAAACACAATCTTTTGTAAATATCAGTATATAGGAGGAGTGTTATTCACACAACAGGTTATCACTTGGTTTGCTGGTTTCCAGTTTGCAGTCAAAGTGATAAACAGCACTGTGTGTTGTTCTTTCATCTTGAAATTTAGTATCCACACAAAAAAATTACATGGACACCACTAAAATAAGGTACTGCCAAAGAACTTGCATTTGGCTACTGGCCTATAATCATTATGATTAGCAACAGTCACAGCACAGCAGCTACCTAGCTTCTGCAAAAAATTCTGCAGACATTACAGGAGTGGAAAATCTTAATGAAAGTTTTCAAGGAGAACAATGAGATGACTTTGTGAATGTTTATAGGGAGCTCCTCAAACACTTTTTTTTAAAATTACCTGTATTCATACTTTGTTTCCTGATTTGTGCAGGTAGTTGCACACACAGCTGTGGTCACTGTTTTTTTTTTTTAAAAATTGGCCCAGAGCATTTTGCATCAGTTACATATTGCAATACCTTGATCTCTTCCCCGCCCCCCAACCCCTTTTGAGAGAATGAATCCTTTGGAAAATGACTGCTAGACCTTGCTGGAGCCAGGCATGCTCTAAGAAGATCCTTTGCAAGCTGCCTATTGTAAAACATCCATACTACTCCATATCCAAATCTCTCCTGAAGAAAGGGTGCTGCTGATGTTAAATTATCAGAATTCTGTGATGTGGACTACTCTACAAATGGACTGGAGTGAGGCCACCAAGAAATGTTAGCCAAATTCAGACTTGAGCCTACATGTAGAATCATAGGACTGACCGGACCTTGAGGTCTTCCCTCTTAAGGCAGGACTACGTATTAGTATTAGATATCTCCAAAAACTATTATATAATAAACAAATGCATGGTCAACCCCACAATCTGAAATCACTAATTTCATTTAATTTAATTATTAGGGCATTTGACCTTCAATCATTCTTAAATTTAATATTTGTTATGGAGACTAAGCAGCAAAATATACAGGGTCTGGTGAAGTCCTCCAGCTATCAGTGTGCTGCGTTACTTGATGACAATTATAGTTTTCAGCAAATGGACTCACGAGCTGTTCTATAAGAAATGCAGGTGATTTACCATCTGTGACATGCAATATGCTCATTCCCCATGATGTTCTATGGAGTTGTGCTACATAAAATGATGCAGTTTAACCCCTGTTACTCAAGAACAGACAATCTTTTAATGGGTGTTTTTGCATTTAATTTGTTTAAAATACACTTAAAGAGGGGAATGATCATGTCCCTCAATCTGCTGGCAATGCCCCTACTAATACAGCCCAAAATGCCATTAGCCTTCTTGGCAACAAGGGCACACTGACTCATATCCAGCTTCTCATCTTTGCTAGTGAAGATAAAATTTCTGCCTAGCCTTGAAATATCCTCTGTTTGACATTGATGAGGCCTCATCTGGAGTACTGTGTCCAGTTTTGGGCCCCAGACTACAAGAAGGATGTAGGAAAATTGGAGAGAGTCCAGCGGAGGCAACAAAAATGATTAGAGGGCTGGAGCACATGACTTATGAGGAGAGGTTGAGGGAACTGGGTTTGTTTAGTCTGCAGAAGAGAAGAATGAGGGGGGATTTGATAGCTGCTTTCAACTACCTGAAAGAGGGTTCCAAAGAGGATGTATCTAGACTGTTCTCAGATGACAAAACAAGGAGTAATGGTCTCAAGTTGCAGTGGGGAAGGTTTAGATTGGATATTAGGAAAAACTTTTTCACTAGGAGCGTGATGAAGCACTGTAATAGGCTACCTAGGGAGGTGGTGGAATCTCCTTCCTTACAGGTTTTTAAGGTTGGTCTTGACAAAGCCCTGGCTGGGATGATTTAGTTGGGGATTGGTCCTGCTTTGAGCAGGCAGTTGGACTAGATGACCTCCTGAGGTCCCTTTCAACCTGGAAATTCTATGAAAGGGATATTATAGTCTGTCATTACCCATTCCCAAGATATTATGTTCAAAAGTTTTTGCATGAACTACATCAACTGATAACCTTGGGCTGGCCTAGTTGGTGTAAACAAATTATTCTGTAAGTCATTACTTTATATACAGCACCAGCAGTTCCTGAAAGCAATGCGATCAGTACTGATCATACCAGATGTATTGGTGAAGTCTTAACTCAAATATGATTGCCAGCAGTTCCAAAGCACTTTGAAAAGCAGAATTAAAGCAATATAGTTCACTGCTGTGGCTAACTGCAGTACTTTTTCAAAGCACCCTGAACTAATGTATCACATGAAATCAGAATAGAGGTGGGGATACGGGGGTGTCACAATGATGCAATCCAAGCTTTTATCTTAGAGGCAAAAAAAATCTCCCAGAAGGTCTTTTCTTACAAAAACCATAAGATGTTCATGTTCATCTTCAGAATCAAACATAGAAATAACTGAATACTAGGAGAGGAGAAAAAAGGCTTGTGGTTAAGACAACATTCCTTACAGCGGAAAGATAGGGAGTGGATTACTAACCACAGGAAGAATTATTAGAAATATAATACACTTTGTCAGTTACTGGGAAGAAGTACCTTCCTTTAAGTTGACTGTAGCAGTTAACCTCTGCAGTCTGATTTTCTGTCTCTGTCCTGTTTTTTGTTCATTTTTAATTTGTAATGTGAGTATACTCTTGCAAAGTGACTATGGGAAAATGGCTTTCTAGGGTTCCATGTTTATTGTCTCTTACATGCTTCTATATCAAATTTGCTCCATTTTCAAATGGAAAGATGGCTTTTCTAACTGCAAGCCCTGAAAACTCAGTCTGGAATTGAAACACAGCTTGACTTTCATTCTGGTTCACACATCATTACAAGTAATAAAGATTTTACTACTAGAACTTAGTTAACAGTTCTGTTGATGGATGAATGATAATTGAATCCAATTCGCTTTCCCTGATTGGTGTTGGTTCTGCAGTGCTAACAGGAAAAATACCTAAAACACTTATGTTTTATGTTCTTATTTATTTAGATTAAATAGTATATGAGTGCTGATCTGGGCATCTCATAGCTGAGATGATAAAACCAGATGACAGACTGCTCTTTCCATATTACATATTCAAAAATCTCCCTGCAACCTCCAGTTTATCCCAACAACATCCTCCCAAAGTGCCCTGGAAAAAAGAGGAACTATGCACTATGCCTGGAACATTAGCTAATCAGGGCTCTGGCCGACTAAAGCAGGGAGCTCATTCAGAATTGAGAGACTCCCAGAAGACAACACCCTGTCAGCAGCCCTCTCTCCTTGATACTGAGAGAGCAACAGCTTGAGCACCTCCTCTGATTGCAACTGCAGGGGTATGGCATGGGGGAAAGGTGGTCTCCCTGAGAGCCTGGTCCCATGCCAGTATGGACTTTAAAGTTCAAAATATAAAGTCTTGAATTTCACACAGAAACCTAGAAGCAGTCAGGCAAGCTCATGGAGCATCAGTGTTAAATGTTCTTGGGGAGGTCCCAATTAATAGGGAGGCTGCCACATTCTGCACCCGCTTCAGGTTCTAAGCAGTGTAACCCTCCCTCCAAAAGAAATTGTCACACTTGCCTCACCAAGCACAGATGGAAAACTCATTTTTAGCAGTGGCTGCTACCTGATCATCTAGGAGGAGTCTTGGAGCCAAACGTACTCCCAAACTGCAGAACTTTTTTTTTACCAATGGAGGCCATATGGAGTCTGGGATGTTGATGTAATTTCCACAGTTATTGCTGCTTCCCCCACGCCATAAATATTACCTCCGTCTTATCTGGATTTCGCTTCAGCCAGCTAGACCCTCAATCAGACCCTGAGTGCCAGGTTTGAATCAGTAAACCTATATAACTCAAAACACACTGAAAATCAGTTATACAAGGCAGCAGAAAGATTCTTACATATTGAGTGCTGTCCAATGCACAAATTAACAAACTGAAGGGGAACAAAAAGACAAAAATGCATCTTTCCACTTTTCTGATCTCTTTCCAAAAGATGAATCTTAGGGGTTACATGTACATACAGAATTATCATATGGAAAGTGATTTTCAACTTTTCTAAGTCCTTTGAAAGTCCTCTAATTAAACACAAAAAAAAAGAGAATAGGCCATAGTATAGAGTGACCAGAGAGCAAGTGTGAAAAATCGGGACAGAGGATGGGGAGTAATAGGAGCCTATATAAGAAAAAGACCCAAAAATCATGTCTGTCCCTATAAAATCTGACGAAGTGGGTATTCACCCACGAAAGCTCATGCTCCAAAACGTCTGTTAGTTTATAAGGTGCCACAGGATTCTTTGCTGCTCCTATAAAATCTGGTCATCCTACCATAGTAGTACATGCCCATGATCTATTCATGTGCCTCATCCCTGATTTGAAATCACCTCTAACAATAAGAGGATTTTTCCTCCTCGTACAGTTCATAGCCTCAGTGCAGATACTGCTAACAACCTGCCGTCTGATGGTGCTTTCTGAAACCTTGATGTAAGGAACCACAGATCTAGAACCCAGGAGCATAGGGGTCTGGGTGACCAATGCCTTTATGTTGCCACTGGGGAGTCAGCTGAAGCACCACCCAACAATTACTGGATGCTTAGGCTCCGCAGGAAGTACCACCCAAAAAGGCCAGTACAATAAAACCCTGAGACCACCTAATTGCTCCACACTATTTAAACCACAAAGTCTGCCCAGGGAGATGCTAAGCAACCACACAGACTCTTCCTTTCTATTGACCTTGTCTTTTCGCCCTGTCTGGCTCCTGACTCCTGCCTTTCTCCATGGCCTGATCTTGGTACCAGTTTCCTGACTCGACTTGGTAACTAGTTTTGGCTTCTACCTTTGACCCCAGCCCAGTGGATGTTACTGGCTTGGCTGCCTCTGCCTTGGTCATCTTGCATTGGCCTCCTATGATAAAAAAAAAATGGTTATAGTGAAGCCAACATTCAGTTACTACCAGGCTGGGCTGATTCAAGCTGGTAACACTGGTCTACAATTTTTGAGAAGTCATCTGCTTCAGAGATAAAATGTGATATTTATTATGTATTTTGATGTGCTGAATTCAAATATGACAAAACAACTGATTGGCTACTGTTTCTAAGATATTTAAGTTTTTACATTTTATGTCTATGTATAGTGTGTAGATAGTAGAGTTTTAATCATAAATTGTAAACCTAGGTCTTTTCCTGTGTTTATGGTTGCTTTACATGATAATATTTCACCTGTCCTGTGTATGTAACACTTTAAAAATCAGCAAAAGGGTTATATAAATAAAATTTATTATGAAACAAAGGCAAAAAACTATTATGTACATAGTTTAGTCCTATTTAGTGTCTACTTGGCACTTCTTGGCTTGTCTCTTGTATTCATTTAAATGGAGCATCTCTTGTCACTGTCCAGCAATAGTCTGCAAGCATTGATGGGCTCCATTTGCCCTGATAGCCTGCTAGGAGATTCCACTGCTGTAGTCTGGAGCCCAATAGCTCTGCCTTACTCTTGGGTAGTTCCAAATCCCTGACAAGGTCATTCAGTTCACCTTGTGTTATGAGGTGTGGTTCAGAGGAGGAGGATGGGAGAATATGTGGGTCCTGTGACATTGATGGTTCAGGACCAGAAGTTTCATCCTGTTCCTCTTCCTCGTCTGACTCAAGTGAGAATGATTCTGGTGCATCAGGAACCGAACCGGTAGTCCTTCTCCGTGGGGTACTGGGCGTATAGCTGATGGAATGTTTGGATAATGCACAGTCCACTTTTTCCTCTTTGACACACCTTTCCCAACTGGAGGCACTATGCAGAAGTAACAATTGCTGGTATGATCTGTTGGCTCTCTCCAAATCATTGGCACTGCAAAAGGCATAATTTTCTTTTCCTGTTCAACCACTGGCGAAGATTTGTTGCACAAGTGTTGCAGCATATGTGGGGAGCCTACCTCTTGTCCTGGTCTCCAATTTTGCAGCCAAAATCAAGGTGATAGGCTTTCTTAACCATAGTGGTTATACTGCGCTTTTGTGATGCAAAAGTCACTTCACCACAAACATAGCACAAGTTATCTGCACTGTTCACACAAATACAAGGCATCTCTGCTCACTTTGGCTAAACAGAAATGTGTCCCTTTGCAAAAATCAAACACTGACAAATGAGAGAGCATGACACTGTATGATTTCTAGAGCTGATATAGGCAATTTGTTCAGCAGAGTGATGTAAGCTTCGTTATGATTGCATCATCCATGACTTCTAGGAATAACATGATGCAATTCATATCATGTATGATGCAATACCAACTTCAGATTGCATCATTCATTGTTTTGCCTAAAAAGGAAGTACTGTCCAAACCCAGTCATAGATTTATTCATAGATCCAGTCAAAGATGTATTTTAGTCATTTCTGGTTTAAATTGAGATCCCTTCCCTTTATAAAACTCACTTATCCTCCGCCATTCCCAAGTCAAGGGTCGTAAATACTGACCCAATAGCATATCTTGAAAACTAGAGCCAATCAACAATTTAAGCATCGTTTTCGTTCTCAGTGACCCAGAATTAGTAAATGTTGGACTACATTTATTTCAGAAGCATTTTGGCTGTAGAGCAGTGTAATCAATAAGAACATAAGAACGGCCGTACCCGGGTCAGACCAAAGGTCCATCTAACGCAGTATCTGTCTACTGACAGTGGCCAATGCCAGGTGCTCCAGAGGGAGTGAAGCTAACTGGCAATGATCAAGTGATCTCTCTCCTGCCAATAGGTGGAAGGCTTCCAACCTTCTGTTATTAATCCCCCTAAAACATTAATTCCTAGTGTTTGTGGGTTTTCTGATGATAAACAATGCATGATGAACCCCCTAGCTTGCCTGGTGTAATGGCTGCAGCCCTGCCAATCCTAACCATTGTTGTTATCCATACAAGAACAAACAGGCAGCAATGGACTCACTGGGAGGTGAGCAGGCCCATATTCCTGATCAGAAGCGTCCAAGTTCATGCACAAAAATACAATCTTGGTCTTCCAAAATCAAAATACTTCACTAGACTTTCCTGGTATCAAATGCCAAGTTAAAAGCTGAGCACATTAGGATCTATATTTGACTTCCCCACAGTAATGGCATACAGTGAACTAGCAGGAGAGCAGTGCTACTACTTTACCACTAGGTATCCACTTGTGCGTATCATTTAATACTCTATGAGAGGCTACCAGTCACACACCAACACAGATTCATGTCTTGTAGCAGACATCAAAAACCATTCCTGTAATTTTTATTGATTGATTTTATATACTGAGCAGCACCAATGTGCGTGGTGCTGTTCCCTGCAAAATATAGAACATATTGGCCCTGTGTTTTTGGTGGTTACATGTAGGGCTGATGGAATAAGGAGAATGGCATGAACATTAACTCCTACAACTCAAAGTATTTTTCATTGCACGCTTTCAAAAAGTAAAGAAATAAACTGGCCTGATTTTATTTTTAAATTAGTTTTTCCTATTTCCTGTAAAATCATGAGTCAGTCTTATGGAAAAGTGTCTTAGGAGGTTTTGACTAGTATTACAGCAGGGGTGAAAGTAACTTAAGGGACTTACCGATATGGAGGGCTGGGGTCCTGAGTGGGGGAGGTGGAAGGGTGGGGCCTTTAAATTGCCGCCGCTATGCCAGGGCTCTGGCTGTGATTTAAACGGCCCGGGGATCTGGCTGCAGTAGCATCGGCTGGGAGCCCCGGGCCCTTTAAATCAATACTGGAGCCCCATGGCAGCTGTAGCTGCAGTGGCGGCCAGGAGCCCCATGGGCTCTGGTGGCAATTTAAAGGGCCAAGGGCTCTGGCCACTGCCAGAGCCCAGGGGCTCCCAGGTGCCACCGCTACACCAGGGCTCCGGCAGCGGGGCTCTGACAGCAATTTAAAGGGCCTGGGGGGTCCGGCCACTGCCGGGAGCCCAGGGACCTTTTAAATTGCCTACCTGGGGAAGCTGCCCCCTGCCGGTACAGTCAGCTGTGAATTGGCTCTTGGCAGTATGCCAGAACAGACTGGTTTACTTTCACCGCTGTATTTCAGTTAATTTCCCTGTTTTATTACAGAACTCAATTTTCAAAGTTGGATGCCTAAGTAGCCATACTTAGGTACCGAGGTCAATCTCTTTTGTGCTGATTTGGGCACCTTATGTACCTAAATATAAGGGATCTAAATAAAATGGCACCCAAATAAATGGAAGTCTAACTCGAGACACCCAAGTTTGAATACTGGCTCCACAATTTCATCTTGTAACTTTAAAAAGTGGAACATTCTACTTTAATATACATGACACGGCTTCCAGCAGGGGATCTGTCCCTAGGAGTTTTATCACTCTCAAATAAAAGGCCTGCTCCTGCTTTCACTTAAGGCTGTGATAAAAACAATAGGGGCAGATCCCCTGCTGGTATAAATTGACACCAGCAAGGAATCTGCTCCTTGGATTTTTTTTTTCACTGCTTTATGACTGTGTGTGCTGGTGTGATTAAGAAAAATACCTATTATTTTTGTAACCAGCCACATATGTTCCATTTTCATTTAAAAAAATTATCAGCAAATCATTTAGACAGTGCATTGTAATTTGTATACATTTGTTTCCGAAAATGAAGTAACGAAATGTGTCTGGGAATGTTGGTACTGTAACTCCAAATTCTTGTTGACTCACTCACTTCCTGATGAGATTCTTACACAAAAAAGCTACAACATGTAGAAAATGCAGTGTTTCCGTTGCTCAAGCCATTTAACTCGAGGTAAGGCTGCTGGACAATTCAAAAGACATTATTTGTCTCCCGCTTTTAACAGTGTGCAGAATGTGAAGAAAACTCATGTCATGTTGCAGCATCCAGAGCAGAACACAAGAGGTGCTATAAGGACGTAGAAGTATTGAATAAAAAGTACAACAGAGGCTCCACTTAACACTTTCCTTCTTCTTCTCTTTAATATAGACACCTACCTGAACCAAAGCCTGAGCCAAACTTTCAAAACTGGTCTTGATTTAAGGATCAAAATTTGCTAGACTTTGCTCTATCTTTACATGATGTTCTAGGAGATCATTCTTTTGGCTGAATTACTTATCAATGTTGTTTTAGCAATTATATCCCAATAGTAAACAAACCAAGGGAATGTTAATAGATTAATATATCACCTAGTCTAGACAATGATTTGCACAATAGATTACAGGTGGCTGAAATTTTCAAGCTAAATGTTTCTACTTGAAAAATGCCATTCTTCAAACATGAAAACTTTTGCAAGAACCTATACAATTTTGAAAAGAATTGTGAATTTTTTTTGCAACTTTAGTGCTTTTCATCCCTGGCAATGAAAAAAATGACTAGAGGTCAAGTTATTGTGAATTCCTGTTTACTTTAATGATCTCTGTTACCAATACTGCTATGGAATGTAACCTCATGTTTTCCCTGCTATAATGATTGCTAAAAGAATTTGTATATTTCTGTCCTTTCCTCTTTTCTAGAAAAAAAATGCTGTAAGGTGTTACCTATGAAAATCCAACTGGGAATAACCCACAGGTAATCAGCAAAATGCCAACTCCACTTACATAGAAGAGATATGTGGGTGGGATTCGTGTTGTATTGGCTCAGAGCATTATTCCATCTAGTCTAGAGCTTGGTGATCTGTGAGCTACTTTTGCAAACAATTGTCAGTGTCTTTGGGATATGAGTAAAGGGCTTGGTACATACTGAACAAAATGTTTCTTTGCATGTGTGGCAGTGTTTGTAGCTCAGCAAAGAATATGTGTGAAACAGAACATTTATGACAACTAATAGGCCTGCTTCCAGGGGCAGCTCCGGCACCAGCGCAGCAAGCGCGTGCTGGGCTGGCAACCCATGGAGGGGCGGCCTGCCAGTCGCTAGGAGGGCAGCAGTCAGACAACCTTCAATGGCAAGCCTGCGGGAAGTTCGCCAGTCCCGCGGCTTCAGTGGCAATTCGGCGGCAGGTACGTCAAAGGTGCGGGACCGGCAGATCACCCATGGAAACCCCGCCGAATCCGTGTGACAGCAGACCTCCTGCAGAAATGCTGCCGAAGGCCACCTGACTGCCGTGCTTGGGGCAGCAAAAAACATAGAACCGCTCCTGCCTGTCAGTGACTCCCACTGGAGCAGTAACAGTACTAATGCAACTGCACCCTTATAATTATGTATTTCAGTAGCTTATGGTATTTTCTACCTCTTGGGCCAAAATTTAGAGAAGGTGTAATCAGGTGCACCTCCACTAAAGTCACAGGTTGAACCCACTGACACAAGGTCTAGATTTTAACTCCCATTTTACGCAGCTCTGAAGTACTGTGTGTACTGTTGCTATGTTTCAGCACAGCAGTGGCTGCTTTAGTAGTGGTCTTAAGGTGCTTTGGGGTCTTTAATGGTGCTAAGTAAACATAAGACCAGTACCGGACATTGAAACAATAGGTCAAATTATGAGTTTTCAGGGCATATAAAATCACAAAGAAAAAATGAGATGAAACTTAAACTAGATTTTTTTTTTTAAACAGAAATAGAAAAACCTCAAAATTCAGGGCTTCTTATTTCAGGCAGGCTGGCTTGTTATAATTTAAAACAATGAATTTCTTATCTTTACTGTAAACTATCAAGTAAATTTGCTGGAAGTAATTAAAATAGCAGTATGCTACGCATTGAAGCAGCATGCAGGTGACATAGGCACTTGTATCCTAAACCTCATACCATTTCATCCACAAGACTGCAGTCACTTCCCTGTTTCTCAAGAGAGGAGAACAAAATGATCAGGATATTTCGAGGGCAGTTTGTAGAATGAACATAAGCTACAATGCACCAGCTTTGCCAGTCAAAATTGCCCATTCACATTAATGGATGACACAAATGTGTGTGGCAGACTTGTCTTCCAACACAAACATCTCATTGGAGCTAAGCTGTAAAAACAATAAATGTTCCATGCTGTTGGACAAAGTAATGAGAAAAATGCTCAGATGTGACCTTTGTGAAAAAGCTTCATGAGACACACTTTTTTCTTTGATTTCAGTAGAGTTGTTGATTTCAACAGTGATGTCAATAAGATCAGAATCCAGCTATAAAACCTCCTGGCATTTGTTCTAAAGTAAGACAGATTTTATTAAAGTGCTAACTTTAACTGAATACCCTTCCTGTCTCAATTTCCCAAGCAACCCTACTGTATTCATGACCTTCTGAAAGATTGAATTCTGCACCACCCACTGGATTTTTTTTTATTTTTTTTTTAAAGATGATGCTTCCAAGTTAACATTTTTTCTGAGCTTCTAGTGCATCCTGTCTGTCTTTGTCTTGGAAGCTCTAGACAGTGAATGTCTTAATTTGGTATCTCATACAATACCAAGCACAACTGTTGACACCTAACAAATAATAATTAGCATTCAATTGAATTTCACTAATTGGTGGTGATCCCAAACACAGAGTTGGAAATGGAGGTTACTCAGTTTTTGTCAGAAACTCCTAGCATGGGATCCAAAAGGGTATTTAGGCACCTCAGTCCTGTTTTTAGCAGCCACTACAATCCACAAAACTCCCGCTCAGCTGCCACCTAAACCTGCAGGAGACTAAAGTTGCTCGGTGCCCTAAGGTTTTTGCAGTG